>NC_142520.1:33877667-33917667 GCF_964205215.1 Stylophora pistillata
GCAGATCTAGTAGTTTAATCGAGTCACAGTCCTCAGGTACATCCACATGTATGTTAAAGTCACCAGCGATCAACAACTGTTCCCTGCATAAGACGACGGTTTCCAAGTAGTCACTGAATTCGCTGAAAAATGTACACATAGGAATTTTGTGTACGTCAGAATCGGCTTGCGGTCGGTATAAAATAACCACCCGAAAATCATGAGAAACACTTTGCACTGACCACTCTGAGAACTCGAATGACACTTTTGCTCCAACATCAACTTTCTTTATAGCCAGCGATTCACGAAAAATGGGAGCTGTTCTACCGCCCCGACACCCTTCGCGGCCTTGGTCCAATAACCTGTATCCATAAGGACAAAGCTCAGCTCGAACAGCAGCGTCATGATCGCCAAGCCATGTCTCTGTGATAGCAACCAAATCCGCTTTGCAATCCCACACATAATCAAAGATTACGGCAGTTTTGTTTCTAACCGAGCGTGAATTCGGTAAACACAGAGACAACACCTGATTTTCATTTCTGCTAAAAGGAACTCTGTTGACCGTAACGAGGTTGGACGGGTTGTGTGATGGCACAAATGGTCCCGAGAGACGTGAGTGAGAATTTGGTAATGGTTCGCTGGTTACCGTAGGGCCAGGATTCAATTTGAATACAAGATCTCCAACTAATAATCAATGGAATGTTGCCGAGGAATTAGAATGATATGAGCACGGGCGTTTGCAGCGCTTCGTTCTTCTCGTTAACACCAAGCATCCAAGAGCATTGGATGGTAACTGGCGAAAAACAACAGTGACTACAAAACAAAAGGTCTTCACATTCCAAATAAGACAGAACGACAATGGCCAATCACTTGAGGAATCCACGCCATTGTGTGCAGGAAAAGCATCCCAATGTTCACGAAATGAATTCGAAGAGGTCCAGATCGCAAATGTAGTAGAACGATGTTTTCCAACGATGTTAGCGATGTTTTCCAACGGTTTATCACGCAAGGATGTCCATTGACCATTTAGACTTGATGACTGGCAGGCGTCGTCACCAAACAAACGAGAGAGAAGAAAACTAACGAAAATAACGGAGCCCCAAAGGCCGCAACCGACCCTCATAATTAATATGCAATATCATTTGTATCATTCGTAACTTAAATCTCTATTCGGAATTCTGGATACTTATAATGATTGTGAAAAGAATCTACCAATGCGTGGGGAGTTTGGGTATTTATTTTGTTTTATTTCACCTATTAATTTCTTTTTATTATCATTGTCGTTACTACTATTATTATAATAGTCATCATTATTACAATTATCATCAGCAGCAGTACATATAACTTATTAACCAAGCGCGAGGGCCGTACTGAGAGAATATCAGACCGAGATCTTGACAGTACGGATCGAGCGCAGCGAGGTCCGTACAAAAAAGACCGAGGGCCGATATTCTTCCAGTACGGTCTCGAGCCAGCTTGATTAATAAGAGATTTATTATACGACTGAGACAGTGCTCGGTCCAATACTGAGAGAATATTGACCGGCAATAGAGCATTTTGATTGGTTGATTTTAGTTACTAGCCCTCTGACTGCCCGAGTCGTGTAATAATATGCAGTACTATTACTATTATCATTACTATTGATATTATATCGCCTTTCAGCTCCTGCTTCCTTCGTTTGAACCCGCTTAGTGCTTTCATTTTGATTCCAATTTGAGACTAATTCTGAAATCGTCTTTATAATAGACAACGTGGTCTCTTTGCACCCTCTTACTTAAAGTCCTGTTTCAATGAGCGCAGTTTTTGATGCATAAAAATAGCAGTCTAGAATTTGCGCTGAAATTCAACTCTTCATGCAATACAGTCCGTACAGCTATGTTGATAAGGTTCATTACACTGAGTCCATGCAATTTTAATTTCGGTACAGTAAATGCTTTGAGGTATTTGAAATTAATTTGGAATTCCATAAAAGTGCAAAATTTTATCCGAGCCAACATTAGTAACATTAATTCAGTAAATTTATTCGTTGGTCCTTCTGGTTATCTCGGAGGTATCTTCCATTATACTTTATAACATAGCTTGTAAATTTGTGCAATCAAATTCAATAGCGCGAGCGTGCTTCAATTTTCCATTGTGCGCGCTGTTGACGTCGGCAAACAAATGCCTCGCGAAAAAAAAATTTTTTCGCGAGTGACTTCAGCATTTTTCATTCAAAAAACGGGAAAAACTTCCGCAAAAAAGTTAAACTAGACATGGCAACAAGCGAACAAGCCATAAAGATCTGCCTACTTTTTATTTGGGAATAGTTTTTTTAACTCCTGAGAAAGAATCCAGGGAAAGGGAAAACAAAACAATCAACGCCGGTTTCATCTCGTTTCGCAACTCTAACTTCATTTCCACGCATGAATTCACCTGTCAGTTTTTGACCAATCTGAGACAAGATCATTGAAGCATGGCGAAATACTTTTCCGAAACAAAATAAATAAACAACGCATTGAAACGTAGGGGAGGGAATTTCTGTTCTTTATACATAAACTTCAGCGTTGAAAATGTTATAAAACAATTGGTTCATACGTCACCTGTGCGTTCATCGAGATATGAAGCACTTGGGAAGTTTGGAAAGCACATAAGAAGCTAGAGTTGCTCCAGGCTACGCCTCGAGCAACTCTTACGCATCTTTCGTGCTCTCCAAGCTTCGCGCGTGCTTCATATATTGATGAACCCACGCTGACGTATGAACCAATTGTTAAGTAGCATCTCCTACTTACAGAAGAACCAGACGAGGGTTGTTTCTAAAAATGCCTGAAGACAAATTCTTCAACTGGTTTTCCTCAAGGTACCTATCACAAGAAAATATGTTCAAGCACCGATTACGTTAGAACTTCAGAATGATAAAAGGCCCAAAACCAAAAACAAGTAACAGCCTTGGCAAACCTGTGTGCAAACAAAGGGACAGAACAAAAAACAAACAAAGAAACGAAACGAATCGAAACGAAACAAACAAACAAAAAACAACAACAACAACAAGTAACAACCTTGTTTGCAACCCTGTTGACGATAAGGATGGAGGGTAGGGGAGTTGAAGGGGATGGCAGTTGCTTAGGCTAACTTGAAGGAGAATTGTCGGGATCAAAGGACGTGCTTCATATTGAAACAAACCCTTCCCTGGTCATATGGGTTGAGGCTGACTTGAAGTTGACAACCGAAAATGTATTCAAACAATATCTCTTATATTACCAGAGGTATTCTTCTCACGAGAGAACCCAATAAATTAACTTAGTTTATCATTGTTCTCTGTCTACCATAGACACCTTATTTCTTGTAGAATTGGAAGAATCATTATTCTTTACGTACATATTTCGTCACAATATACTTAAGGCGTTACTGATTTGCGTAAATTATCTTATTGATAGTTGCTTATTTCTTTTAATAGTTTTTGTACATGTTGGTAGATATTGTGCTTAAGTCCCACTTTCCCTACACCTTTTCGCCCGTGCCCCTGCGAAATGTTTTGAATCCACAGCAAGCGAGCGGGGATTTTTTTTGTCTTATGTCAATTGTTCATAAACAGTCTACTATGCAACGAAGTCTCGCCTTAAAATCCATATTTTTTCTCTCAATTATGGTCTAGACATGTCACCGGACCCAAAAACTGATTTTTATCTTGAATATTTTCTTAAAGATTGTACCCAAATTCAAAACTTTCCGTTGAGGACGAAGATCTTTGTTTAATATTACTCCAAACCTTAGCGGTTTTCTTAAAGAGAAACATAATCATGGGCTTATTTTTAAGCCACCGCACTTTTTATGCAAATAAAAAGATTCTCAATTGCAGAATTCGATTAAACTTCAAGCTACCCTTGCCTTTAGTATTTTACATTAGAAAATAACACAAAACAAAACAGTGATTTAGCTTTTGTTCCTCCTTGTTCTATCTAAATTTAGACCAAATTCCGAGAAATGCCGTCAGTTCTAAAGAATGAGAAATATAACAATGCGAAAGTGACTCAACTACTTTCGAAAAATGTTTTACTTCAACGCGAATCTCGGTCCATAAATACGCAAAAAAAGAACGAGACTAATATCCAGCCGTCATGACCGAAGAGGCTTGATCCATAAATGATTTATCATATGACAAAAAAGATTTCGATATAATAAGAATAAAGAATGACTTGCTTATTTCGAGAGCCGGAAAACAAATCGAAGAGTGTTTGTAGCACAATAGATCGATGAGAGTCTTGATGGTTTCTTTTTTCTTCGCGTTTTTGAAACTCTATCTTCATCACGGGCAAAGCCTTAAGAGCTTAAAAAAAAAAACTCTGCGTTAATTCCGATCGAACCAGAAGAGGTTTTCGCGTTCCACCCCTCGTCCCTTACAAGTTTTGTTTGATGTGTGTAGCGAGCAAATTTTCCCTGAAATAATGCATTCGCTATATGTTTTCCTAGTTTAAGTGTCGGTATGGCTTTATAAAGACGTACAACCTGAGCGATGAAACATCTATTTGTCTGAGAAAGACTGGCAACAACAAAAGAAAAGTTAAAATGTGGGAAAGATGCGGAGATACCTAAACAAAGAATGGCACGTGTTGTAAACCGGAAGTAAGGAGGTGGGCGTAGCCCAGAGAGAGAGGTGGAGGGTGAAATTCAAAAGGATACATCTCACATATTTCTCACTTCCCTCCACCCACACCACCCCCCCTAATTACTAGAAAACAGAACATTTATCTCTTGTAACTGCTTTTGTCTGGAGATGAAGAATTGTTGCCCTGATCTGCTGGTATTCTCCCGCATGCGAAATGCATCAGACGTATTCCTTATGCAAATAAGAAAGGCTCCCAGCTTACAGCAATTCCAGCTGGGTATTGTTACTGAAAATGCCTGATGGTAATCTCTCCAACTGGTTGTTGTTTAATCCACTACCAAAAATAAGTAAATATAGTGTCAACAACATGGTATTCGACAACAAAGGTCATAGAATAGGTATGCTCCAAAACATTGTATTTTTTTCCCCTGTCCTGATATTAGGGCCTAAATATACACGTTGGCATCTTAATTGGCCCCGGAGAGGATAACAAGCTATAATCTGGGAAAAAAGTTATTGAGGCACACCCGGACCCTACCCCCTTCTAATTGCCCATTATGTTAAAATTATAGTCTCTTGGTATCATAGTAAGGCTTGACTTTACACCCTGTCGTGCACTGTAGTCCTCGTAATAAGCCAGGCGACACTGACTAGAGGGTAAGGGGTTGGTAAATTAACAAGGAAGGGTTCGAGCAGTAAAAGGTTGAGTAATCACATAAAATGTCTTTATAGTTTGTTCAAGATTATAGAAAAGCTACTCATTTGCGCATGCGCACATTCGCATCTTACGTCCAGGCCTATATCGCAAGGCATACACAGGAAAAACAGTATGTATTATATTCTGCTTTAATGAATTCGTGGAAGGTTGTCTAAGGCAAACACTTTGTGGTTCTGATCTCTCAAGGGGTGGATAAGTTAGACTATTTATACACGGAATTGTCCAAAACGGAACAAAGAGAAATTTTGTTGAATAAGACGTAACTGAATTGTTAAAATAAAATGTAAATCGAACCTTTTCCATTCCCTAAAATTATTTCTTTTGTCCAATTATTATCAGGGCCACTGTAATTTAGGACGTTTTGTATCTGTTTTATTTCTATTTCACGCGTGATAAGTCGTTTTTTCATGAAATGAGGCAAAGTCACTATTGTATATACGTATTATGTACCTAGAGTGTAGCGCGAAGGTCGGAAGGATATGTGTTCGCCCGCCATGATGAATAGAGTTGTGTTCTGCTATATGCTTTGGATTATTGCCTTGTGTTACGATATTTTGGTGACGAAGATGGCTGAGATCACATTTATACCGTTCGATCCCTTCGAACAGACCGGTAGTGTGAATTCCCGCCGGGACAGATAGAAAACACGACTACAATTTTACTTCGATGCCCGTGGAGTTACTGTTGACAATCGCAAACGAGCTTTGCTACTTCACCTTGCCGGGCCGGCTGTTCAAGACATCTTCGCTACCTTCTTAGACAATGGGACCACTAACACGGAGGCGCTTATTGCGCTGAACACGCATTTCTCTCCTTAGAAGAGCTTACAGTTCGAAAGACACACCTTTCGCCAGGCTCATGAAGTGCCAAACGAATCGATTACTCAATACGTCACACAACTACGCCGTGGGCAAGCACTGTTCATTTTATTTGTTTTAGCAGGTTGATTAATTTGGCAGCTGTAACAGCTGATGTGGACCTGCTGTCCTAACCCACCTATCCCACCCCAGGGGAGGACATCCATCACACAGTAATCTCGTGTGTGGGAAATTAACGTCTCCTGCCCCAACCCTGCAGGAGACGGGACCTCCATTTACTCGTCCCTATCCGAGAATACTAGAATATCTAACCATTTCTTGATGTTATGGAAAGGTAACAAATTCTTCTCAATTATTTTAAAACCTTGAGTGTTGGTCCGGCCGGGGCTCGAACACTCGACCTCCCGCACTACAGTCCAGCGCTCTATCCATTGAGCTAACCGGGAGGCGGTTAGCTCAATGGATAGAGCGCTGGACTGTAAGACATGATTTTGATAAATACTGGCTCGATGAGGCTATTAAAGACCAGTTAATTGAACATTGTCATTCAAACACGCTTCGTCGACGCCTCCTTTGCTTAAAATCCACTGCTTCTCTCAGTTCGTTGTTGGATATTTCTCGCTCCATGGAATCGACCAACTTTCAGGCGGCGAACATTGAGAATACTTCGTGCCAGGAACGCTCAGAAAACGCTCACCAACTAACAATTCCAACCATCAGCGAACAAGAGCAAGTGAGTTTTACTTCGGAGAAGCGGCAAAAATGTACACATTGCGTTAACCAGCGCGACCACCAGCCGCGAACTCCCAGATGCCCTGCTTTTCGAAAGACATGTTCTCAGTGCGGAATCCTACACCATTTTAGACGCGTTTGTATGAAAAGAACCGTAAATCCAGGTCACCCAAATGGCAAACAGGCAGAGATACCCAAGGTCCGATAAGCTTGTAATTCTTCAGATGAGGATGAATGTCATGAGGCATTCCATCTCAACCCCAACCGAACAAAAGCAGACATCACAGTTACCATTGAAGGTACCCTAGTTCAAGTTTGTATTGATTCTGGTGCAACAGTGAACACCATTGACTATGCAACATATGAGGCGATCAGTGCCGCAAAAACAGTGCCTTTAAAACCAATCAATGTGGAACATGGAGAAGACAACCCTGCCCCGAACCCCCTCGCTGGGTTTTTTTTCGGAATGATCAATACACCTTCAGGGCAGATGGACCTGACAAAGTTCCTGGTACTCAAAGCACGGAATGCTGGCTGTCTCCTGAGTCGCGAAACCTCAACCCGGTTAGGAATGTTGCATGTCGCAGCCTTTACAAATTCTGAACATTCATCTGCCCACGGTGAAAACCAGTACCTTTTACAGAAGTTCCCAGCAGTGTTCAGTGGCAAAATCGGGAAACTAAAAACTTACCAACTTGAGCTCAACATTGACTCAACTGTACAACCGGGGGTACAAAATTCTCGTCCTACACCCTTACACTGCCGTGCCAAGGTGGAAGCCAAGCTGAAACAGCTTGAAGATCAAGATATCAAAGAACAAGTTACGGGCCCGACATTATGGGTGTCACCGCTTGTCATTGTCGACAAGTCGAATGGTGACATACGACTGTATTTAAACATGTGCAAGCCCAACGAAGCTCTCTGCCGTACATACCACCCATACCCCACATCCGAAGAAATTTTCCAAGCCCTAAACGGCTCCAAGTTCTTTTCCAAATTGATCCTAAGTTTCGCTATCACCAAATGGAACTTGCTGAATTGTCTCGTCACCTGACAATATTCAAAACACAAGTTGGCCTCCGCCGTTACAAGAGTCTGCCATATGGAGCATCAGTAGGCTATGAAATATGCCAACACATAATTGGGCAAGTCCTCGAGGGATGCCACAATGTAAGGAACATTGCAGACGACATTTTCGTCCATGGTACCACTAGGGAAGAGCATGACAGATTCCTAGAAAATGTGTTGCTACGTCTCCAAGAGAAAAACCTCAAAGACAACCCAATTAAGTATCTATTTGGCGTCCCGGAACTGGACTATTATGGATTCTACATCTCAGCACAAGTTGTGTCCCCCGATCGAATACACGCAATCAGCACATGCAGCCGCCAAGCACAGCCACGGAAGCAAGAAGCTTTCTGGGATTGGTAAATACCGTCCACCGTTTCCTTCCAAACCTAGCTGCTATGACAGAGCCACTACGAAGGATCACACACAAAGATTGTCCGTGGTCATGGGGACCATAGCAATCTGAAGCCTTTAACAAGCTGTATGACTTCATATCTAGTGACACGGTTCTGGCCCATTTTGACCCCTCCCTCCCCACCAAGTACGCCATGATGCTTGCCAGATTGGGATCAGTGGCGTCTTGACTCAGAAGCAACCCGATGGTTCTATCCGGCCCGTTGCGTATGCAAGCCGCAGTCTATCACCCGTCGAACAGCGCTACAGCCAAACTGAAAGAGAAGCCTTATCAGGAGTATGGGCTGTGAGAAGTTTCATTTTTACATCCACGGCAGCCAGTTTGACTTAGTGGGAGATCACAGATCCCTGGAAGTTCTCCTCAACGGCTGTGGGAACCCTTCACCGAGAATCGAACGTTGGTTATTATGGCTTCAAAACTAGAGCCCACACATTGTTTACCCACCTGGTATCCAAAATGCTGTCGACTTCCTGTCACGTCAACCTGTCCCTACCAATACACCTAGAGATCCTGTTGAGGACTATGTTAACTCCATTGTGATTGACTCCCTTCCTTCTTCCATCACTCTTCAGGAGCTTCTTCTCGCTTCCGAATCTGACCCCACTTTCAAAACCATCAAGGAGTGCCTGGACACTGGGAGCTGGTCAGCTGCACCAGCGCATTTTGCTGATCTAAAGGAAGAACTTTGCCAGAAACGCGGCATAATTTTATGGAACAGCCGTATTGTACTTCCAGACGCACTACGCCCACGCATTCTTCAGTTAGCACACGAGGGACACCAAGGCATCACTGAAGTTAAACAGTATCTCAGACAACGAGTCTGAGAGCCTGGCATTGATATTCAAGTAGAGAGATATGTACGCGAATGCCTTAGTTGCCAAATCGTCGGCCCAACTTCTCCCTCACAGCCCCTCAGAATGACATACACACCAAAACAAGTGTGGGGCACAGTCCGCATTGACTACTGTGGCCCATTCCTATCAGGAGAGTATCTTTTTGCTGCGGTTAATGAAATATCAAAGTATCCAGAGGTCCATGTTATACGCTCAATTCTGCGGCCACAGCCATTACGCACCTTAATCAAATGTTTGCAACACATGGTATTCCCGAAGTCATTATATCTGACAATGTCCCTTTCGGGTCAGAAGAGTTTACAGCATGATGTAAACAGTTTGGTATCAAGCATCGCAAAATTGCGCCCCTTTGGCCAGCCACTAACGCCCAAGTAGAGCGATACAACAAACCCCTGGAGAAGACTATTCGAATTGCTACTGTGAAAGGAAAGAACTGGCGCTCGGAACTGTCTGTGTTCTTAATGAATTATCCAAATACTCCCCATTCCTCCACTGGGGTCTCGCCCGCACCCTTGATGATGAATCGTCACATCAGCACCAAGATTCCCTGACTGGATCTCCCTCGCCCTTCAAAGCTTGTTAAAATCGCATACTACGATGACAACTTGAGAAAGTCAAAGGCAAAGGCATACATAGACAGACGTTACAAGGCGACTCCTTCAGACATTCGCCAGGGAGATCATGTGCTGTTGCTTCAGAAACGTCAAAACAAGCTAACCACAAGATATTACCCTAGACCCTTTACCGCGGTCAGAAAAAAGGGAGTCAGCGTCGAACTTGCGAGAGGACAGGCACGATTGTTTAGGAACTTATCCGTGATCAAGAAAGTTATTCCCTCGACGAGGAGCACCGAACTCGTTAGAAGACCTACCTGGGGAGGGAGCGTCCCCAGTCATCCGAATGTTACATCAGGGAACGCGGAGCATGTTGGCAGGCCTTTCCGAAAACGGCGCGTTCCCAATTTTTTAATGACCTCTTTTGAGCTAAGACGTTTCTAAGTTCTATAGTGAGCCTGGTTTCGTTTATTACTACTGCCGCTGTTTCCTGTAATACACTCATTTTTTCATAGGAAAGGGAGGATATTGCATATACGCATTGCGTACCTAGAGTGTAGTGCGCACGTCGGAAGGACATGTGTTCGCCTGCCATGAAAAATAGAGTTGTGTTCTGCTAAATACTTTGGTTTATTGCCTTGTGTTACAATAGCCACTCCGCAGGTCCGTCTTATTCCACTGTCAATCGAGTTAAAAAAAGCTGTGGACACATGTGGCTATTTGTTGAATTGCGCCTGCCTGTCAGCGCAATTATCTCTCCAACCAATCATGAGACTCCCTCAGCGACTTTTCAACCTCACTCATCTTTTTAAAACATAAGCTCTTTCGAGTCTACAGTCATCAAAGCCACACAAGAATCTCTATTGGCTACTTATGCATTGGAATTAAAAAAACAAGTTTTTGCAATCTTGTAGCACGAGCCAAACAATTTTTTCTTCCCTCAACTTCTTAAAAATTCAAATTTCAAAATTCCAAAACTCTCACCATGATGATTTTCGAGAGTTACATTTTAACCAGAAACAAATCATTCCACGCGGTATAACGGTATTAACATGATATACCATGTTTAGACCGCCTCCCAATTAGCTCAATGGATAGAGCGCTGGACTGTTGTGCGGGAGGTCGAGGGTTCGAGCCCCGGCCGGACCAACACTCAGGGTCTTAAAATCATTGAGAAGAATTTGCTACCTTTCTATAACATCAAGAAATGATTAGATATTCTAGTCTTCTCGGATAGGGACGAATAAATGGAGGTCCCGTCTCCTGCAGAGTTGGGATAGGAGACGTTAATTTCCCACACACGAGATTACGGTGTGATGGATGTCCTCCCCTGGGGTGGGATGGGTGGGATATTGGGCACGCTTAATTTGGAGCCTCGTTTTATTGTGCGACCCTCACCACACTCTGGTAAAAGTGATTAAATAAGTGTGGATATTTTACTACCTATGTTTCATTGTACATCAGCATCATTCTGAAAGGTGTCAACAGAAAATAGTGTCGTTTCTATTGTCCAATCTGTCGATAAAAGTCGTACTCATTTCTACGGTTTATTACAGTTTTTGATTTGTTTTCCTTATCTCATCCTTTCTTTCTTTATCTATTTATTCGAAATCAAACATGCAAAATTTTGAAGGTGAAAATTTGTCATAGAAAACTTGTAGTGTAATTGGCCAGATGATTGTCTCTCAGATATTCCCTTTGCTAATAAATACAGCGGGGAAATGTTTACATGTCCAATGTAGAAAACTTCAAAGATTATGATCTTGTTTAAGAGTTGATGCATCATTATGAAGATCTATAGCAAATGCATTTGAATAATTATTTTCCGCAGAAAACATTTCTAAAGATCGTCAACTAACGAAGGAAAGTTAACATTTAAGAACAAGTAGATGAGGTGTGGCATGTAGTGTTTTACAGAGGTCAAGACAAAGGGGAGAGTAGGTCCAATGGCACTTTGCATCAGCCTTAGAAATAACCTCCATGTTTAAAAAAAGAGAACATTATCATCAATTGGAGATAACACATCACTGCTCTGCTCGGTGAATTTAGATTAAAGCTGTCATTTGCATAAACAAGGCACTGTCCAAACTTACATGTCCCACAGCAAGGTGTTGCTACTAAAAAGTTCTTGTGGTATATCCTTCAACTGGTTGTTGTCCAACCGCCTACGAAGAAATCACAAAAGGCGGTGTTAGTCATATTGTATCACTACAACAAGGTCAGGATTCACAATAAATGCCAGCAAACAGACTTATAATGTCCTCTAGCAGAAGGCGTATTTTCAATTTCTTTGTATCGAAGTCTACAACAAGGTAACAAGCCATAATGTGGGACAAAAGGAGTCTCAGGGTTTATCATTCAAAGTCCTACATGTAAATGCAACTGAATTCAAAACCCAGGATGCCAAATTTTGAAGGAGATAATCTATCATAAAAAACTTGTAGTTTCTGTGGCTGATGAATACCTCTCAGATATTTCGATCTCTATGCTCATAAATATAGTGGGGAAATTTTTAAATATCCAATGCAAAGAGTTTAAAACAATATGATTTTGTCCAAGATTTGATACATCACTTTAGGGGTTGTATAACACATGCATTTGCATATTTGTTTTCTGAAGAACAAATTTCCAATGATGAGAAGGGAAATTTTAAAAATTAAACGAGACTTACCTGTAAGTTGAAGTTTGATTGTAATTCTAACCGTCACCAAGCACTGAAGGATTACGTGAGATTGCGTTGCGCCTGTGCGAACTCAGTTTTTAAAGCACTTACTATGTGTGCAGTGAAGAAAAGCCCTGTCCAAAAAGTGGGAGGGCCTAATTTGGGAGGGTACGTAATCCTTCAGTGCTTGGTGACGGATAGAATTGCAACCAAACTTCAACTTACAGGTAGGTCTTGTTTAATTTTTAAATTCTATATCCTCACCGCACTGAGGGCCCATGTGAGACTTCAAAGCACAATGCACACATGAATAAAATAGTAAACACCAAAAAACATGATTAATGGCCAAAGCAGTTTGGTACCTTCAAACTTGTAATAAAACATTAGAAAAACTGTGTTGATAACAGGCTTCTTATAAAACTTGGCAAATGTGTCAGATGAGCTCCACCCTGCAACTGATAGGATATGCTCTAATAGGACAGATTTCAAAAATTCCCTAGAGGTTGCAGCAGCCCTAGTGCTTAGTTGCTTAAAAAGGTTTACATCAATCCCAGATTTTTCAATAACTGTTTTGACCCATCTACTGATGGTGTCTCGTGAGACACCATTGTTAGTTATTCCAATGGCTTGGAATAACTAGCGAACAATTGGTGTGCACCTCCACGTAAGGCAGAGGTGCGGTCAAGATAAGCCTTCAAAGTAGTAAAAACACAAATGTTGGGGTTACCCGTGTACGCTACAAACTCAACAACAGTGGGCTTAGACACTGGCTTAGATTGCTTTAAAGGTTTAGAAATGATAAAAGTCACAGAAGTTTCATAAACAATCATGTTCTCCAGAGACAAGTAGTGAATCGTTTGCTCCCGTTGAGCTGACACCAGTGACATTTGGGTGACCAGTTTTAATGTCAGATCTTTAAGAGAGCACTGTATAGTAGAGATTGACTTAAGATAGTTTATGACCTTGTTCACATCCCATGTCATAGTATATCTTGAATATCTCAACCTTACTACATTGAGGCTGAAAAGCCCCTTTAGGGGAGCTTCAATTAACGTTGCACTGCATCTTGAGTTTTAGGGTGGTGCTTCATAACCTCCTTTTAAGAACTTTTTACACTCTCTTGTGCTCCAAATGTTATCGCATGGACAGGTTTTAAGACACTGGATAGAGCGGACCTCGCAGTGTCAATGCCACTGTAACCAACTCCCGTCTCAAATACCTCCACTAAAAATTCTAGTGCCTGGGGAACAGTGGCAGAAACTGGATCAATCTGTTTTTGATGAAAATATGCTGTCCATCTTTCGATGTACGAGAAGTACTGCTTAGTGGTTCCTTTCCTGCAAGACTGTAACTCCAGAAAATCCTGTGTCTCATAGGACTGCCGGACAATCTGCAAACAATCAGAGTCATTTTCCTGATTAAGGGGTGAACTTCTTGTTTCATCCCCGGCATTTGTAGGGCAGTCCTCTGTGACGGTAGTACTCTTGGAATATCCACCAACATGTGAAGAAGTTTGGGGTACCAACTTTGGGTTGGCCATATTGGGAATATCATTAAGCCTTCTGCAGAGCCCATCCGTATCTTCTGTAGACACCTGGCAATTAAACTGAAAGGGGAAAAGCATAGAAAAACTGTTTACCCCATGTGATAGAGCAAGCACCAATAAAAGCTGCCCCTGGATCAGGTTTCCAAAATACATAACATGAGACCTGATCATTTAATCTGGATGCAAAGAGATCTATGGAGTGTTCCCCCAGATTTCTGTAATCTTCTGGAATATGTCAATTCTTATCATCCAATCCTTGTTGTCAGAGAAAACACGCGATTCTCGGTTAGCCTCGTTATTTTTTAACCCTGGAATATAGGCAGCTATTAACCATATTTGTTTATCTATGCACCACAGTCAAATACCTTTTAAAATAGCATTACATTCTCTGGAATGTGTTCCCCCTATAGCATTATTATAGTTCACAGTTGTAGAGTTATCCGACTAGATCTGGACATCGATGCCTTGCTCATTTTTGCAAAATGCCTAAGTCCAAAAAATGCAGCCATCAGCTCTAATCAATTGATGTGGTATTTTGCCTCTTCATCTGACCACCTTCCCCCTGTTTGCTCAGCATCTTTGACTGTCCCCATCCTTTATATTAGATGACGCATCAGTATACATGATTAGATCAACCTTTGAGTTAGTTGATAATATGGGGTAGTTAACAGTTGGTATGTTATCATACCACCACTTTAACTCTGAAACCCTTTCATGTGATAATTTCATATGAGCTTTTTATTTGCCTTTATTCTGTCTTAAAGCAGTAGTTTTGTCCATCTCAGGGTGTCTATAAAACAGTGGTCCATGCAGAACCCCAGGGAAACTTGATACTAGCAGTCCTATAAAGCTTGCCAGTTCCTGAATTGGTAGCTCAGTGAGTTCCATCATTTTCTTACAATTTTCCTGAATAAGCTGGATTTTTTCCTGTGTTAGGGACACAGTCAAATTAACTGAGTCCAAAACAAATGCCAGAAAGATAAGCACTTGCACTGGCTTTAGGACTGAGTTTGGCGGGTGTAATTTAAAAAACCCAATTTTGAGAATAAATCACAAGTATCACTAATATTGGCTTGGCAGTCTTCTATGTTCTCCCCTTGTAAATAGGAGTCTTCAATATAGCCAACATTCAAGTGACCCTTCTGGCGCAGCATAGCATACAATGGCTTAAGAATTTTGTTAAGAGTCTGGGTGCGCAAGCGAGCCCATTTGGGAGGCAGGTGAACTGAAACAATCTACCTCTCCAGCAAAACCTCAGATATTTTTGATCTTCAGTGTGAATGGGTACTGAATAGTATGCATCGCGCAAATCTACTGAGGCCATATAACAGTTGGGAGTCATAAGGCCGATTGCTGATTGGAGTGTATCCATCTTAAAATGCTGATACTCCACATGCTCGTTCAAATTCTTCAAATTAAGAATTAATCTATGACCGCCATCTTTCTTGGGGCGTACAAATATAGCAGAGATGTATTCACAAGTACAGTGTTAGGTTTCTGAAACAACACCTTTCATCAACAGTTTGTCAATTTCTATGTCAATGACCTGCTCTAGTTGTGTAAATTTTATTTCTTTTGGTGGCATACACTGTTGTGGCTCTCCATTCTCAAACTCAATTTTATAATGTTTCACACTATTAAGTTTTAAAAGATCTGAGTTTATGCATTGCCACTGAGAGGCAAATTGTTTCAGGCGGCCATCTATAATGTCAACAGATTGCTATGACATATTTCTTACCTCAAGATCAACGTTATTAGGAATCTGAGTCATTTTCACGTCCCCTCCTACTTCTTCTTTAAGGTCTGAGGATGTTTGCGTTCGTTTTTCAACGAGCCTAAAGAATGCTTCCTGTAATACCGGTGCCCCGGGCGTCCACGGCCACGAACATAAACGTTGTGCCTGTGATAATCAGGCTTGGCCGTTGATCTGCTATTGTGCGTAGAAACTTTCTTACCCACGCGGTTGACCTCGGTCAACTCTTTTTCTTGTTTAGGGAGATCATCACCAAATAATTGGTCGGTGATTTCCAGCGAGGAAGAGCAAAGGTGTTTTTATTCGTCAAGTAGATCAGGTTTAAGCAATTCTCTTCGTCTTTGGTTTACTTCACTATTTGCATTAGCAAACAAGGCTAGCGCATCTCTTGACTGTTGTAAAAGGTCGTTTCCCTTTTGAAGCAATGGTACATGATCTAGAGGTGTGTTGATCATAGTAGTCAACGTACACATTCCTTTGAAGAGCGATGTCTGGACCTCTTGCGGTCTAACATCTTGGGATCGAACTACTGGAGTTACATGACCCCGTATTGATTGATTTACTCGGACTTTTGTCAGTGATTCACAGTTTTCTGGTTTGTGATACATATTCAATTTTTTCCTGAAGTTTCTCTTCAGGCAGGCGCTCTTTGACCATGACATTAACCACATTGGCCAGCTCTGCATGAATAATTGGACCGTGTCCTCTTTCTTTAGCTCTCGCTTTAAGCTACTAAGCACTTGAAATTGTTTCTTCATGAGAAGGCGTTTGCTGAGCCCCAGCTGAATCACTCAGCTTTGTCACAGCTTCCTCGAAGCCTATAGTTTTGGTATCTTTCTTCTTCCTCGCAGCGGGCTCCCCGTTGGCCTTGTGGTTATGAAAGGTGGTGTTAATTATATTGTATATAAAACACGGTCAGGATTCACAATAAATGCCTGGAAACAGACTTATAGTGTCAAAGAACAGATGCTTTTTTTTTATTTTTCCATATTGGAGTCTGCAATAATATAACAAGAAGTAACGTGGGGCACACCGATTTTTAGGGTTTATCATTTAAAGCACCAGATGCAATTGACTACTTTAACATTCATCCTAATTGATGTAATACTGAAGTCTTTACGATAAAAACTGACAAAGTGTAGACCGCATCATAAGGTAATTACCAAAAGAGCTGGGAAAAGAAAAATATTGAACTAACAATACAGAATGTCTCAATTGTTTTGTTAAAGATTTCATACAGCTGTTTAGTACTGAAGATTTGTTGTCAGACTTTAGCTATAGTCAGGCTCGAAAAGTCTGTATTTCTTTACATAAATTTGAATAATTGGCATGATAATAATAAGTCGACGCACAGCCTAGGGTAGGTTCCCATACGAGAAATTTAAGTTTCGAACGGTACCATGCGGCCACTGAGTTAGAACTTATATCTGTCATATTGTCAGTTTTCACTAATTCTTTTTTATTATTTAATATTATGTTCTACCGGTTCCTGATTGCTGAAACGCTGTAACATCTGTTTTGTGGTTTTTTTTCTCGACACCATTGTGTAAGGAATATCGATATTAGATTTGCCCTTATTTGGATTTTTAAGTGTAATTTTCTTAGCCTCCGAGAATTGACTGTAAAACATGATCACTTATTTTATCGAAGAGCATCTGCGACAGCTTAGCAATTGTTCGATAAAGTTGCTGCGTAGTATTAATTGGTAAGTTAAGAACCTAACCCCAAACTTCGGAGTAAAAGGGCTTTTTTAACCATTTTAAAACGTAGGTAGAACATAAATTGCTTTTTTTCTTGTTTTTTGGAAAAAAGCATTTGAAGTAGCTTCGCAAGTTCTCGTAATTTTCGCAGTTTTGTGATTTCTTTCACAAGCGTCCTGCACAAGTTCTCTTTTATAATGTATGCAGCGTGCAGCGACCCTTAATCAATGCATTTGCTATATTTTCTGAGTTTAGGTATTAATGCAGCTTTATTGAGATGTGCAACCTGAGCACTTAAACGTCTGCTTTTCTGAGAAAACCTGGCAGTTACAGACGAAAGTTAAAATCTTAGAAAGAGGTTAAAGATATATAGACAGGGAATGGCATTTGGTGTTAAACCACAAGTAATGATAAGGATGTAGCTCAGGGTAGGGGTAGGGTGGGGAGAATGTTCAAAAGGGTGCATCTCACGTACCCCTCAACTCTCTCCACCCCTGCCTCCTCCTCGATTTTTAGAAACCAGAACAATTATCTCTCCTAACTGCTTTTGTTTGGAGTTGAGGAATAGTCGCCATGATGTGCTAGTACTTTATTAAATACCAAATACGTAAGGAGTGTTCCCTATCTGAGTAAGAAAGGCTCCAAACTTACAGCCAGTCTAGCTTTATATTGTTACTGAAAATGCCTGGTGGTAATTTCTCCAACTGATTGCTGTTCATCTGCCTACCAAAAATAAGTAAATGTAGTGTCAACAGCATGGTATTCGACGACAAAGCTCAGAGAATAAGCATGCTTCAAGAAGTTGTATTTTTTTCTCATGATCATGTACTGATATTAGGGCGCATATTTTCTATAAACAAAAGAGGTGGGGAGAAACACTGGACTACGTCTCTGTTTCTCCTTACATCTTTCGTACTCTAGCCGCTTCCTGCGTGCAGAGCACAGTCAAGGCTTCCTTATTTGTTAAATAGAGCCCGGGAGAATGTGTACTATTTCTTAAATAGAGGAACGGGTAAAATACACTTTTGAGCTCGGTCCTATTGACATGAACCTGTTCTGAATTATTGCAGTGTCCATACAATGTCACTTTTAAGTAACTGTCTAATTTTCAGCTAAATGGGCTCTCACAAAGAAGCATCATGTGGTATTTCTTTTTCTCGGAAAGTCTCGTGAGGAGCGAGTTGTAACAGTGCACCTGGCCTGTTTAGGAGACTAAACAAGAGAGAGTGGAAGGGTTTTAGGGAAATACTATCAAAGAATTATTTTTTTACAAATGTTTTAAATTAGCATTAAAACAAGCGATCTCTGGCGTTATTGTAACACAAGTTAAATGATTAACTCCCTATCTAACCGTTTTCAATGTTCAAAGTGCAAAAGAAAATTCGCGTTATAACCAACTAAGTGCTTAGTTTCAGTTCTAGATTCAGTATACTTTTCAATGGAGACAGTTAGACAAACGTTTTCCGTTTTACGCTATAGCAAAAATGACCGAAACTGTACCAAGATAAATAATCTATTTGTGTCTTCACATTCACTCCCAGGAAAAATTGAATGCATCAAAATAAAGACGAACGATGCCACTACGTATGCTAGAAGTACCAATCTGTAATGTTGTATCTAGCTTGAGATAGAGAAATAAACATTTTACTCTTTTTTTACGATGTTTTTGTATGAAAATGAGGCCCCAGGCCTCGAAGAAGCAGCCGTTGTTACCCTGGCAAAAGGAGTGCTGCAACCTTTAAAAAAGGCATTTTTGTGCATCCCCCTGAGTGCCTAACTGCATGTAAAATTTGAAGGGGAGTTGAAAATTTTCATTTCCCAAGATGTTTGATTCTTACAGAGACACGTTCTTAAACCACAAACAAAATATCCCACGCGATATAACGATATTAACATGAAATGAAATATTAAGCGTGGATGATAGTTTACTACTTATGTGTCATTGCACACCAAAATTATTTTGAAAGGTGTAAATTTAGCATAGTGTCGCTTCTATCGTTCAATCTTCGATAAAACATCATACTCATTTCTATGGCCCATTAGACCATTTATGTTGTTTTTCTTTAAAACCAAACATATCAAATTTTGAGAAAATTTATCATAGAAAACTTGTAGTGTCGTTGGCCATAGTCTTCAAAGATTATAATCTTGTTTAAGAGTTGTTTTCCGAAGAGCAAATTTCTAAGGATAGTCAATTATCGATGGAGAGTTAACATTCAAGGAAAAGCAGATGAGGTGTGGTAAGTAGCGTTTCACTGAGGTCAAGACCGAAGGGAAGGTGGGTCCAAGGGCACTTTGAATCAGCCTTAGAAATAACATTTTATGCTAAAAAAAGAGAACATTATCACTATTTGGAGATAACACATTACTGCCCTGTTCGTTAGATTTAGATTTACGCCGCCTTTTGCATAAACAAGGCACGGTCCAAACTTACAGGTACCACAGCAAGAAGTTGTTACTAAAAATGTCTGGTGGTAATTCCTTCAACTGGTTGTTGTCCAACCGCCTACCAAGGAATCACAAAAGGCGGTTTTAATTACATTGTATCAATAAAACAAAGTCAGGATTCCCAATAAATGCCTGCAAACAGACTTATAGCGTCCAATAACACATGATTTCGAATTCTCCACATTGGAGTGTGCAATAAAACTCAAGGCGTAACGTGGGACAAAACGAATTTTAGGGTTTATTATTCAAAGTTTTAAATGCAACTGGATAGTTTAAATGTAATAGTGGAGGCTTTACGATACAAACTGACATAAATTGAGGTGACATTGATTGAGGGAACGGCCGGAGTAGGGTAGTTACCAAAAGAGCTGACAAAAGAAAAATATTGAACTAACAATAAAGAATGTCTTTTTCTTTTTTTTTTGTCAGGTTACATACAGCTGCTTATTGCTACACATTTCTTGCCAGCCTTTACGCATGGTCAGGATGGAAAACCTGCACGTTGTTTACATCAATTTGTATTAAGCCTCAGTACGAATAGAAATCCTCTTCATTTTAGGCTCATAATGGAATTCGAATGGACAGACTTCTTTCTTTATTTATTTTTCTCAGTTTGTGAGCGGGCGGTATTCTACAAATCTTTGTGATGTGATTGGTTTCTAGAGCGGGTAGTATTCTGAGGGTCTCAATGGGGTTGACCGTTAACCGTCAAAAACGCAATATTTTTACCGTCAACCGTCAAATAAGCAAGCCATTTGTTGGTTGTCCAATGTCTCAGATATCCTTAAGTAAGAAATAAATGATTGCCTTACTAGGGGTCAAGTTCTGTTGTTTATAAATAATGTTTTGATATATTAAAAAACACATTTATGTAAGCCCGTTAACTTCTAGTCGCGAGTGAAACTGATTAGCGAAAACACTTCCGATCTCGTAAAACGTTAATCATTTCTAAATAAAAGGCGTTATAAATTACGAGCGCGTCATTATGAAAACTTACAGGCAAATTCGCGCGCTTAGTTCGTTTTAAAAACGACATTCCAAACAATTAACTTTATAACAGAACTAAAGTAAAGCGCGCGCTCTGATTGGCCAATTTACCGCGCCCCATTTGCCCATGGGGGTACGCTGCTGACGTAAGCAAATCCAAAGACTATATTTCCGCGTGCGTTTGTTTTCTCTGGTCACGTAAGATTTGTTAAATAAAAGGGAACTCTTTAACTACAATGTATCAAAGTTATATCATAAAACAAATGGTAAACACCAAAGCGTACACTATTGAGTTATGGATGCACTTGGGAGGTTTGCTAAGCACTCAAGAAGCTAGAGTCGCTCACGGCTATCGCCTCGAGCGACTCTTACGCTTCTCTCGTGCTTAGCAACCTCCCGCGTGCATCCATAATTCAATAGTGTACGCTGTGGTGTTTACCATTTGTTAAATCAACTGTCAAATGTCCCAAAATTTAACCGTCAAACATCAAAGGACTTATTCTTTAACCGTCAACTTTGAACGTGCCCGCCCTCCCCCCTTCTCCTCCGTCTTCTCTCTCTCGAAATCAATTTGGTTTTTCCGCAAAAATTGATTTAGAAATTAATTTTTTGTTACTAAAAGTGTTTTTTTAGCGGATTGACATGCGGCCTACAAAATCGTTTGTTATTTAGTTATCTTTCGCAAAAAGAAACTCCGAAAGTTAAAACGACAGCTCTCTCTGTAGTTAACAATTACATAAATCAATTTTACTTTCATTCGTTTAAAATCAAAATTCTCCATAACAATTTCGTTGTATGACGGTGAAGGAAGTTTTGTACGTTTAACAACAGAAACCGAAGTAATTCGATGACATAACTCTTTCCGTGAGATCGTAGGATCGTTGAAGTCTTTATAATCATTTAACTCGAGTTTACGTGCCAAACCAGTGCTGTGGTCTTTCCAAATAAAGTTGTACGCGGCTTCTTTTTTTTCTTACGCTCTTTTCTTTCGCTTCATTACGAATTACCTTTTAACTTTGAGAGCCGGGAAAGAGAGCCAACTCACGAGAGTAGTTTCTGTTTGTTTGTTTGTTTGTTTTCTTTTTTTAATTTAACTATCTTGATCTTCTACCGGTTTTTTGCGGTTCCATCCCCAAAATTGTCCAAGAAATACGAACTTAATTTAATTCAATTTTTTTCATGCGCGGGATCAATGCAGAGAATCCCGAGCAGGGAAGATGGGCCCATCTCGCCCACTCGGGTAGCCAATGAGAACACCGGATTCGCCTCATCTTGCTCACGAGCACTGCGAGTGATGTAATAAAATGAGTTATTCCATTTTACTTTGCGGACGCTGTGGAAATTCGGACAATCTTGGTTAAATTGCCCCTGAATGACATCAAATATACGTAATAGACAGCAGCTAATCCTGTGTGGGACCTTTTTTTGTTGTTAGCTTTTTTCAATAGAAAATTCAGCTAGTGATATGCGACAACATTTTGCATTTGTTACAAAGCAACTGTTAAAGACGCAAATTTGTTTCTTCACAACTATCAAATTTTCACGCACTACAAGTTTTTGATTGTTTTGTTTTGTTTTGGTTTTTTCAATGGGATTAGACTAAGCAAGAATGGTCTATTCTTTTTGGGCTTACAGATCTCTTAGGTTAATATGTTAGGGAATAAGTTAGTTGACTACTTCTAGGCATAATTCCTTTTTATATCGAGCGGCAGAGGAGTAGCACATTGAAAGATTTAAGACAAGAATTAAAATCGGAGCCTGAGAACACCGTTCTATTAGTATCTCAGGGAGACAGGGAAAGGCATTTGGTGTTAAACCAGAAGTAATGGTAAGGATGTAGCTCAGGGTAGGGGTAGGGTAGGGAGAATGTTCAAAAGGGTGCATTTCACGTACCCCTCAACTCTCTCCACCCCTGCCTCCTCCTCGATTTTTAGAAACCAGAACAATTATCTCTCGTAACTGCTTTTGTTTGGAGTTGATGAATTGTCGCCATGATGTGCTAGTACTTTTTTTAAATACCAAATACGTAAGAAGTGTTCCCTATCTAGGTAAGAAAGGCTCCAAACTTACAACCAGTCCAGCTTTATATTGTTACTGAAAATGCCTGATGGTAATTTCTCCAACTGGTTGTTGTTCATCTGCCTACCAAAAATAAGTAAATGTAGTGTCAACAGCATGGAATTCGACGACAAAGCTCAGAGAATAAGCATGCTTCAAGAAGTTGTATTTTTTTCTCATGATCATGTACTGATTTTAGGGCGCATATTTTGTATAAACAAAAGAGGTGGGGAGAAACACTGGACTACGTCTCTGTTTCTCCTTACATCTTTCATACTCTAGCCGCTTCCTGCGTGCAGAGGACAGTCAAGGCTTCCTTATTAGTACTATTATTAGTATTATTATTAGTACTATTTCTTAAATAGAGGAACGGGTAAAATACACTTTTGAGCTCGGTCCTATTGACATGAACCTGTTCTGAATTATTGCACAGTGTCCATACAATGTCACTTTTAAGTAACTGTCTAATTTTCAGCTAAATGCGCTCTCACAAAGAAGCATCATGTGGTATTTCTTTTTCTCGGAAAGTCTCGTGAGGAGCGAGTTGTAACAGTGCACCTGACCTGTTTAGGAGACTAAACAAGAGAGAGTGGAAGGGTTTTAGGGAAGTACTATCAAAGAATTGTTTTTTTACAAATGTTTTAAATTAGCATTAAAACAAAGGATCTCTGGCGTTATTGTAATACAAGTTAAATGATTAAGTCCCTATCTAACCGTTTTCAATGTTCAAAGTGCAAAAGAAAATTCGCGTTATAACCAACTAAGTGCTTAGTTTCAGTTCTAGATTCAGTATACTTTTCAATGGAGAAAGTTAGACAAACGTTTTTCTTGTTTTACCCTATAGCAAAAATGACCGAAACTGTACCAAGATAAATAATCTATTTGTGTCTTCACATTCACTCCCAAGAAAAATTGAATGCATCAAAATAAAGACGAACAATGCCACTACGTATGCTAGAAGTACCAATCTGTAATGTTGTATCTAGCTTGAGATAGAGAAATAAACATTTTACTCTTTTTTTACGATGTTTTTGTATGAAAATGAGGCCCCAGGCCTCGAAGAAGCAGCCGTTGTTACCCTGGCAAAAGGAGTGCTGCAACCCTTAAAAAGGGCATTTTTGTGCATCCCCTTGAGTGCCTAACGGCATGTAAGATTTGAAGGGGGTTTGAAAATTTTCATTTCCCAAGATGTTTGATTTTTACAGAGACACGTTCTTAAACCACAAACAAAATATCCCACGCGATATAACGATATCAACATGAAATGAAATATTAAGCGTGGATGATAGTTTACTACTTATGTGTCATTGCACACCAAAATTATTTTGAAAGGTGTAAATTTAGCATAGTGTCGCTTCTATCGTTCAATCTTCGATAAAACATCATACTCATTTCTATGGCCCATTAGACTATTTATGTTGGTTTTCCTTAAAAAACCAAACATATCAAATTTTGAGAAAATTTATCATAGAAAACTTGTAGTGTCGTTGGCCATAGTCTTCAAAGATTATAATCTTGTTTAAGAGTTGTTTTCCGAAGAGCAAATTTCTAAGGATAGTCAATTATCGAAGGAGAGTTAACATTCAAGGACAAGCAGATGAGGTGTGGTATGTAGCGTTTTACAGAGGTCAAGACAGAAGGGAAGGTGGGTCCAAGAGCACTTTGAATCAGCCTTAGAAATAACATTTTATGCTAAAAAAAGAGAACATTATCATTATTTGGAGATAACACATTACTGCCCTGTTCGTTGGATTTAGATTTACGCCGCCTTTTTCATAAACAAGGCACGGTCCGAACTTACAGGTACCACAGTATTATGTTGTTACTAAAAATGTCTGGTGGTAATTCCTTCAACTGGTTGTTGTCCAACCGCCTACCAAGGAATAACAAAAGGCGGTTTTAATTACATTGTATCAATAAAACAAAGTCAGGATTCCCAATAAATGCCTGCAAACAGACTTATAGCGTCCAATAACACATGATTTCGAATTCTCCACATTGGAGTGTGCAATGAAACTCAAGGCGTAACGTGGGACAAAACGAATTTTAGGGTTTATTATTCAAAGTTTTAAATGCAACTGGATAGTTTAAATGAAATAGTGGAGGCTTTACGATACAAACTGACATAAATTGAGGTGACATTGATTGAGGGAACGGCCGGAGTAGGGTAGCTACCAAAAGCGCTGACAAAAGAAAAATATTGAGCTAACAATAAAGAATGTCTCGGCTTTTTTCTTTTTTTTTTTGTCAGGTTACATACAGCTGCTTATTGCTACACATTTCTTGCCAGCCTTTACGCATGGTCAGGATGGAAAACCTGCACGTTGTTTACATCAATTTGTATTAAGCCTCAGTACGAATAGAAATCCTCTTCATTTTAGGCTCATAATGGAATTCGAATGGACAGACTTCGTTATTTATTTATTTTTCTCAGTTTGTGAGCAGGCGGTATTCTACAAATCTTTGTGATGTGATTTGTTTCTAGACCTGGTAGTATTCTGAGGGTCTCAATGGGGTTGACCGTTAACCGTCAAAAACGCAATATTTTTACCGTCAACCGTCAAATAAGCAAGCCATTGTTGACTGTCCAATGTCTCAGATACCCTTAAGTAAGAAATACATGATTACCCTACAGGGGTGAAGTTCTGTTGTTTATAAATAAGGTTTTGATATATTAAAAAAACACATTTATGTAAGCCCGTTAACCTCTAGTGGCGAGTGAAACTGATTAGCGAAAACACTTCCGGTATCGTAAAACGTTAGTCATTTCTAAATAAAAGGCGTTATAAATT
This sequence comes from Stylophora pistillata, assembly GCF_964205215.1. NCBI lineage: Eukaryota > Metazoa > Cnidaria > Anthozoa > Scleractinia > Pocilloporidae > Stylophora > Stylophora pistillata. The sequence goes on from NC_142520.1 coordinate 33,903,334, forward strand.
ACGAGCGCGTCATTATGAAAACTTACAGGCAAATTCGCGCGTTTAGTTCGTTTTAAAAACGACATTCCAAACAATTAACTATCAACTGTCAAATGTACCAAAATTTAAACGTCAAACATCAAAGGGCTTATTCTTTAACCGTCAACTTCAAGGAACTCAGATGGCAGGAACTTTTGAAACACCTTGAAATCAAGGTTATCTCAAAATGAGACTGAAACACTCTTGACATCTAAGCAACCTTATGGAAGCCTCTTTACCCATTCTGTAGATCTCTGTTTGTCTCCGAAGTTAATTTCTTGACCGTATTGGAAAGTAAAGAGACACTCACCCAAATTAAAGTTCGATTGAATCGCTCAACTATTTCCTGATCCCTATGAAAGTTTAAATTTCCTCTTGTTATTCTCACATTATGCTTTGCCATCTCTTTAGTCGTCTCACCCATGAATTCACGTTCAGGATCAATCTGGAGAAGATTTGGCCATTCCAATGGTCCTCTCTTATAGATTGTCTGAAAAGCCTTTGAGACCTCAGAAGAATATTTTGAGGTGAGAGGCTCAGCAGTCTTGAATCTGCTCGCAACATCAACAACTGTCAATGCATATTTATAGACCTTTCTTCCTCTAGGAAGTCTTTCATGAGAAAGGAGAAGAAGATCAGCCTGATGAAATGCGTTTGGAGAATCAGCATCAAAAGTTGGTCGCGGGATATGCTTCCGGGCAGGTAAATAAATCTGCCAGATGACCTGCTTCATCAGCCAAAGCTTTGCAGCGTCTTCAGGCACTCCAGCTTCCTTAGCCAACTTATGACTGCATCCAATCCCTTCCAAAATCCTTTCGGGCTATAGTAAACTCTTGAAAGTTTCCTCTCCATTTTCTTTTGCTTTCACAAAAAACGACTGGCAGCCAATCCCAAAACCAAAGCCACTCCTCAGACACAGTTCATTGTCATTGCACCTTGCTTTTGTTGTGTGCTCGGCCTGTAGAAGTTGGGAAACTGTGGCTCTTTCAGATCGAGCTCTTCATTATGCGCCTTATTGAAAAGCTTCAAAGCATAATCTGTATCAAACAAACTCTGTTTTGCCCCCTTTTTGATTTGGTCATTTGCTGCAATCCAATCGTGGAGCTTTGTTCGATTCTCTTGATATTTCTCATAGGCCGCCTGGTATTTTTCCACGGCGAGATCATGTCTCGTCTTCTACTCTTCAACCCTCCACTCAAACACTTTGCGAGATAGCTCCCACTAACAAATGCGATTTCATTAACGAGTGCTCCTCAATCATTATTCCTATGCTTTCCATTTTATTTATCGTCATAAGAATCACTGGCAAGTTCATCAAATTTTTCTTGCATTATCTCGTGGACATAGCATGTTAAGAAAATCTCAATGACTACGCAGACTGCTACGAACTTAATTGCATTAATTGTAAATCGGCTGAGCATTTTTAAGATGATAATATTTTTTGTTCTTCAAGATATTTTTTTCTGTGATTGATACAGCGATCACGATAGTGAACTCAACGTAGTTCATGAGATTTTAACTAGGATCAGGAGTCATCGATTCTTTGATAACTGTCTTCGCAACCCATCCGATTTCAGCCGCCAATCCAGTCGATATAGCTGAACCAGTCAAAGTTTCCACAAGCGTATTATCGGACATTTTAATTTAAAAGAGAAAAAAACAGTCTATTGGTATAACTTGTTTAGGGATTCGAGTTTGTGTTGGTTCTATTTCTGGTTCTGGTTTATCAACGAGCACTATCAACTCTTTCCTTTTGTAGCACAGTTCAACCAGTGAGAGGAAGGCACTTGCTATTGAAAGAATTTGAGTGGGTGAGAATGACGATGATGGTTTTGGTTCTGGTTTTGGTAGTGGTTCTGGTTGCAATCCTCCAGATTGCTTTAAAATTTCTTTCTTTTTTTCTTCCCTCATTCTTCTGTTGTTTTCAGCAAGTTTTTTTAGCCGGCAGCGACATGATTTGGATCCTTATTTGGTTTCGTCATTTTTTGTCAGATGAAGTCACCTGTTGCGCCAGCGCTTCCTCATCCTTGGGTTCTTGTCCATCCATTTTATTTTTGATACATTATTTTTAATTTCTTATTCAAGTACTAGTCATGACTTGATAAGTACTTGTCCAGCTTCTTTCTCAGGTTCTTATTCAGGCTGGTTTTCAGGTTCGTTTTGAGTTCTTTCTCGGGTCATTCAGAAATACTATCTACCTCCTTATCATTGACTCGAAGGGTACTTCAACAGTTTTGACAATGAGAAGAGCGGCACTTGCAGTTGTCATGTACTTCCATGTTTCAGACTTAATCAACCTGCAGTCCTTCCTAGTTCTCTCTTTACCATGAAGTTATCATTCATGTCTTTTAGAAGTTTTCCCGGCTTCATCAAGCGGGAAAAAATGAGCCAATGCTTTACATGAAAGCTAAAAAAATCTATCAACCATTGCATCGCAAGTCTTTGAAGGCTCTGAGGCCTCATATCTCTTGAAATACTTCTCAACTTCTTGTTGAGAAAGCCTTTTGGCTTGATCCTGGGTGAGAGATACACCTATCATTTCGTTTAATTTACCACCCACAACGAGAATAGTGAGTTTCTCTCGATGATCTGAATCACTTGTGGGTTCAGCCTAGAAAATGTTCATGGCATTTTTTATTGCTTCTTGTTCATTTATATTCATTTTCTATGTTACATTTCCAAATTTATATTGGAAAGATGGCGAAGTGAGAAAAGAGATGCGAGTACCTCTTGATCTTTAGCTTTGCTATCAAATCTTTGATCTGTTCCTTCAGAGCGTCAACAGCAACTTCATCTGCTTTACTTCTAAACTGTTTTTTTTAACAAGCCATCGTTCAAAAGGTTGTGTTCAGAATTTGGAATTTCAGCAGGCACAGACTTCCGTTTAACAGAGGGAGACAATCACAGTCTCGAATCTCTTTTCATTTATGTCTCTAATGCTGGACCTATGGCAACTGCAAGTCCTTATCCTGGAAGCGCGGCAACCTGATATACTTCATTAGGAATGACAACGTGAAAGTTGAAAAACAGACTTTGTCCTGGCAGACAAGTAAGAAGGCTTGACGCAAGCTGGGATGGCATGACTAAATCAGTCGATTGCGATATTTGTTTATTATATTCTCGGTTTACAAGTCAATGTCAGGTCATCCATCTTGGATTCATCAGGGAGCGCAAAAGAGGCTCAGCATGAGTTCCTTGTATCAGTTGAGGATGCCATCAGAATGACAGACATCTCAAAAGAGTGTTCAGAGGTTTCAGCTCGTGATCGATGAGACGAAAGTCAGGCTTGATCTTAGAGTCTCACCAGGCAATTGGCTTATGCCCTCAGATCTTCTTCTGAGCACACAGAGTACAGTTGGGTATAATAACAACCTGAAGAAGGCAAGTTCTGACTAGAAGCTCGGAGTCAATAAATCAGTGAATTTGGAGATAAAATCAGTCGAGTCAGGCATATGAATGGAGGCTTATCAAACATCTACAGACAAATTCAGTAAAGACTTCAACTGAAGATCAGGTGAAGACAAAAGATAAAAAGCAAAGATGGAGCGACAGGGAGACAAGTCATGATAAAATTAAAATCGGTCTGAATTCAGCTGAACTGGTCTCAGCCTTCCTAATTCATCGCCTTTTATTTTGAAATCGCTCATCCAAGAAAATTGCAACACTCATCATCAGAACCCATGCATTTTGACCGAGAAAGCTGATCACTGACCCTGCAGCTCTGAAATGAAGGGACTTCTTCTCTCCTACGAGACATACACGGCAGAAACAAGAGACAGTGAAAAGACATTCAATCCCGACGTCACTAAGGTTAAAGTGGTTGTAAATGGAATCCCAAATAAGATTTACAGTCAAGGAATGAAAGCAAGAGATATGTGGGAAGAGGAATTTAGAAGATTTGGGAAGGAGAACAGCGCAATGAATACAACAGACTTTTATGCTGGAGATAGACTCAGTCCGTTTTATCGATCTTAGAAGTATGAGGAACAATGATCTTCACGGTTGAGGATTGAGATTGGTGGATAAGAAAGGAGTTCAGCACGCGATTAACAAGAAAGTATCAGGTTCATAAGATGTGAAATGTCACATCTTTATCTTTTCAGATGCTCGGCTCAACACCATCAACAGAGAGCTTGGAAGTGTGACCTATTAACAATGCTGATCCAAACCACGGAGTTTGAATTTCACGAGTGATATTGTGAAATTCAGGCGTGATCAAGCAAAGGGATGAGAGTGAACTTATGAAATTTCAAAATACGTTAGAACTGATTGTGTCTTCATGAAGTTGCCTTGAAATCAAGGGTTTTTCAGTCTCACTTTCAGACAACCTTAATTTCAAGACTTACCTCAGAAATCAAGTTTATCTCAAAATGTGACAGAACTGGTTGTCTTCATGAGGCTGCCTTGAGATCAAAGGTGTTTCAGTCTCATTTTGAGATAATATGGTTATATCAACTAAGTTGAAATTGTAAATTGGCCACCATAAAAAGCTGACATTTCGAGCGTTAGCCTTTCGTCAGAGCGAAGGGCTAACGCTCGAAACGTCAGCTTTTTAACTCGTTACGGTGGCCAATTTACAATGTCAACTTAGTTGAATGACCAAATTACCTTGTTACCCCCACCGATGCAACACAACAGTTTCTTCAGAAACTTTTACCCTTCATGAGGTTGCCTTGAGGTCAAGAGTGTTTCAGTCTCATTTTGAGATAACCTTGATTTCAAGGTTGTTTTCAAGGTTTGCTTTGAAGTCAAGGGTGTTAAAAAATTTTTGGCTAAAACTATCATCTTTCCAGAAAAACGGGTAAAATAACGATTCGAGCTCATTTCGTTTGATTTAATCCCGTTTTTGAATTGTTGTATGGTGTACATAAATGCTGCGCAATATCACTTTATTGTCCAATTTAAACTTTAGGAAAAAGCTTTCTTTTAAAGGAGCATCGTGCGACATTTCTCTGGTTTTTTGGATACTTATCATGAAAACGATTTGTTAAGAGCTTTATAATCTATAAATTGTCGGTGCACTTTTATTGAGATCTAGAAACGTCTGTTTTTTTTCCAAAAAAACTGGCAAAGAGGGTTAATTTGGTAAGAAAGTTATTAACAATGTGGAAACGAAATGCAAGTTATATACATGGGGACTAGCATCTGATGTTGAAAAGAAGTGGGGGCAAAAGGAATGCAGCATTTTTACCTCGTAACTGTTTTCATCTTTAGCTAATACTATACAGCGCTGCTCTGACCTGCTGGTATTATTAACAATGCGAGTTAACTCGTAGCAGTCATGTCACAGAGTAAGAAAGCTTCCAAACTTACAGCCATTCAAGCTGGGTGTTGTTACTGAAAATGTCTGATGACAAATTCTTCAGTTGACTGCTGTACAATTGCCTATTAATAGCAAAAATTATTTAACGTGAGCAGAATGATAGTTGTAAATGGTGCTTTTTCGGAGAGCGTTTCCTGCAATGCTAATGTCTGTATTGTGACTATTTAAGGGTTTAGGCATGCAGCGCTACAATGTCGGACAAGCTATAAAAACTCTGAATTCATCTTGTTTGCCATGTTGTGAATTGATATTTTAGAATGTTGCGTTCTTTGCATTGTTATCCTTATTATTCGTGAACTTATTGAACATACTTTCTTATAGATAGTACATAATGTATTCATGTAGGCATATCTACATGAGTAGAACTTATGGTTAGCAAGATTCTGGTTTCATTTCTTGATAGCTGTCCCTACAGATGTGTTACATAGTTCAATTAACAACTTCACTCGTCGAGTAAAATTCAGATTATCAAAGAGCGATGGTAACTTACAGCCTCGTCAGCTTGTTATTGCTGCTGAAAATGTCTCGTGGTAGGCTTTTTAGCTTGTTTTGGCTCAAATTCCTAACATAAAATCGTTGCATAAGAAAATTTCCAAAAAAATATAAGATGATGATAAAAAATAAGTTTTGAGCAAGCCCTGCTTCTTATCAGAGAATTATAAAAAGCGAAAAAGTGTTGATCTATTAATGAAACTTTTACCCCATTCACACCAAAGCCTAAACATGCTTTAAAGCTGTTTTGTTAAACACGGTTTAACACAACAGCTCCATAGAAGCTGCTCAAATCAATATTTGGTTGACTTCAAATGTGGCACATTGAAAATACAATTTAGCAATTGCTTGAATCTCGTGGAAAATTTAGTTTTTCAGTTCTCTGCTTCTGATTTTTATTTAGTTAAACCTGGTTTAACTAAACAAGTTTTCTGGTGTGAATGGGGTATTTGATGCCTTTTTGAATTTAGACCCCTGGCATAGTTAACTATCAGTTTGGGAATTAATACTTTGATAAATCCACAACTGCAATGTGTAATTATTTGAAAAGAACCGAGTTCAATTTTTATAGATCCCATCCTCCAGTCCATTGAACTGGAAGTACGTCTAAATAAAACCTTTACAGCTGATTTTTACTCAACTTTACATCGAGAAATGGTTTCAGCCGTGTTTAGCACGAACGGGTTATAGTTCTCATAAAATATGTGTTAAATAATCAATGGATTAAAGAAAAGGGGCTTAGCTATCACTGTTGATTATTGCTCCTGCAAATTTCCTGTGGAAAGTCATTTATTTGGTTGTCACTAAGTCCCAATTGAGATGTTGCTTTAGATGTGTGAAAAACGAACAGTTTATACGGCGGAAGGACTTGTTAATCAATCAAAACGAATAAGGAAAGGAATCTCAGCTTACAGCCTATCCAGGTGAATATTGTTCCTGAAAATGTCTGATGACAAGTCATTCAGCTGGTTGGTACTCAAGTCCCTGATAATCATTACAACTGTGTTGACTAGGCATGGTTTTCAAAGCTAATGAACGGTAATGTCATTTATCGCATCAAATTAACGCGAATCTCTATTGTGATAACGTCGCAATTTCAGGCGGAGTGCTCGTAGGAGTCAAACTACAAGTGTATCAGTGATACACATGTAGTTTGGTTTTAAATCCTGCCTTTCGTTAAAAAAAAATGGCTGCTTGAGGATACAACTGTAACCTTCTGGAGCGAACTGCATCTCAGTGAGCAATACCATTAGTATCCGATATAAATATCTATATCACAAGAAGGCTTTACTGAGAGCTTGAAAACTAATATCGTAACTAAGTCTTCTTGTCACTGTTAGCTACGCAGAATATTCAGGGGAAGATTGATTCGTTCAAAATATCAACTTTCCATGATCTTTTCTCACACTCAATTACACATAGAAAAACGGGTAAAATAACGATTTCAGCTTTCTTCGTTTGACCTAACCCTGTTTCAGATTGTTGCATGGTGTACATACCATGTTACTTAACAATGTCTACTTTTTCAGCGAAAAAGCTTTATTTTCAAAAAGCACCATTATCTAGTTTATTGGATAACTTATCACGAAAAAAACTTGTAAAAGAGCGTAATTTACTTATGCAATTGACTTGGTAAGGAGACAATTCAAATTAAGTGGGGAGGGATCTGAGGGAGATGCTATCACAGCATTCTTTTTTTTTACAAATGTTTTTCTTTGATAATATATGTAACGAACTTCAAATTTTCCCAAACAATGTACTTTTTTATGAGACAATTTTTATAATCAAAGTGTTGATGAAGTAAAAACCAAGCACGTAAACGTCTGTTTATTCTTTCGAGAAAAACTGGCAAAGATGGTTAATTTGATAAGAAAGTTTTTAATAATGTGTGAAAAATTCAAGTTCTATAGATGAGGAATAGCACCTGATGTTAAACAGAAGTGGGGACAAAGAGAATGCAAGATTTTTATCTCGTAACTATTTTCATTTGGAGCTAATACATTGTAGCTCTGATCTGCTGATATTCTTAACAATGCTAGTTGGATTTGAAACGTTCATTGCACATGAAGGAAAGGCTCAAAACTTACAGCTCTTGTAGCTGGGTGTTGTTACTGAAAATTTCTGATGACAAATTCTTTAGCTGATTGTTGTGCAATTTCCTTTAACAAAAATCATTTAAAATGAGCAGAATTATAATTGTAAATGGTGCTTTTCTGGAGAGTTTTTCCTGCAATGATAATGTCTGAAATGTGACTATTTGAGGGTTCACGTATGGAGTGCTGCTTTGTCGGGAAAATTATAAAAACTCTGATTTCTTATTGTTTGCTATGTAGTGAAGTAATATTTTAGAATATCCCAGAATATTCCAGAACGTTATCCTTGTTGGTCGTGCGCCAAGTTGTGCATCCTTACTTATGCAGTGTAAATAGGAAACGATGTAATCAGGTAGAATTTTTTAGTGTTTAAAGAATATCTTTATAAGTAGAGCTTAGGGCTAAAAAGCTTCCGGTGTTATTACTCAATAGCTGTGTTGTAGACTAAAATTGATAACTACCCTTCCCGAGTGAAATTCAGGTTAGTAAAACGCGGCAATAACTTACAGCGTCGTCAGCTTAGTATTACCACGGAAAATGTTTCTTGGTAGGCTTTTCAGCCTGTTTCGGCTCAAGTCCCTAACATGAAATCGTTGCATTAAATAATATTAAAAAATCATGAAAGGAAAAAAAAAACATAAAAATAAAACCGTTATCTGCAAGAAGAGTACGACATTTTTTAATTTCGAAGACATGTTTCGATGTTACGAATATCATCGTCAGTTACATACATACATATATACGTACATACATAGGTTAATTGACCACTGCACACAGGGACTTTTCAGGGTCAATACCCACCCATCCCACCCAGGGGAGGACATCCACCACACAGTAATCTCGTGCGTGGGAATTAACGTCTCCTACCCCCCTAACCCTGCAGGAGACGGGGCCTACGGTTTATTCGTCCTTATCCGAGAAGACTAGAATATCTATCCATTTCTTGATTATAGAAAGGTAGCAAATTCTTCTCACTTATTTTAAGACCATGAGTATTGGTCCGGCCGGGGATCGAACCCTTGACCTCCCGCACAACACAATCCGGTGCTCTAACCAATTGAGCTAAATGCTGTAACGCTTGCTATATCGGCGAAACTGGTCGTCATTTTTTCCACACGCGTCCGTGAACATCTCTCTTCAGACAAGTCCTCACATATCCTCAAACATTTACAAAACTCAGAAAGTTGTCGTCAATCTTGCTCCGCGGATTGTTTTGAAATCCTTGATTCCGCCCCTAATAAATAATCATAATTAATTAAGCATGTTTCGCCTAGTTGTTATATAGTCCTAACGGTTTTTCAAATGTTCTGTAACTGACGATGATGTTCGTAACATTGAGATATGTGAGATACAATGAAATATATGAAGTTCATATATTTTGTACTGCGGTATTAGATACATATGATGCACGATCCTCGCAGTAGATAGCGCTATTTAAGCAATAGCGAAAATCAGACCTGAAAAAAATTTTTTTCAGGTCTGATTTACGCTATTGCTGAAATAGCGCTATCTACTACGAGGATCGTGCATCATATGTATCTAATACCGCAGTACAAAATATATGAACTTCATATATTTCATTGTATCTCATTTATCACTTTCACGGGTTTATTACGAATCAACTTAACGGCCTGCTCCCAGTTGGCTTGTTAGCTCAATTGGTAGAGCGCTGCACTAGTATCGCAGAGGTCAGTGATTCGAATCCCGTACAGGCTTGATTTTTTTTTTTTTTTTTCAGGTCTGATTTTCACTATTGCTTAAATAGCGCTATCTACTGCGAGGATCGAGCATCATATGTATCTAATACCGCAGTACAAAATATATGAACTTCATATATTTCATTGTATCTAATTTATCACTTTCACGGGTTTATTACGAATCAACTTAACGGCCTGCTCCCGGTTGGCTTGTTAGCTCAATTGGTAGAGCGCTGCACTAGTATCGCAGAGGCCAGTGGTTCGGATCCCGTACAGGCCTGATTTTTTTTTTTTTTTTTTTTTTTCAGGTCTGATTTTCGCTATTGCTTAAATAGCACTATCCACTGCGAGGATCGTGCATCATATGTATCTAATACCGCAGTACAAAATATATGAACTTCATATATTTCATTGTATCTCATTTATCACTTTCACGGGTTTATTACGAATCAGCTTAACGGCCTGCTCCCAGTTGGCTTGTTAGCTCAATTGGTAGAGCGCTGCACTAGTATCGCAGAGGTCAGTGGTTCGAATCCCGTGCAGGCCTATTTTTTTCAGGTCTGATTTTCGCTATTGCTTAAATAGCGCTATCTACTGCGAGGATCGTGCATCATATGTATTGAGATATGTCTTCGAAATTAAAAAATGTCGTACTCTTCTTGAAGATAACGATTTGCTTTCTGCTGTCTCGAACTTTTGGTTCCATAAAAATAAAAACTTTTAAGCAAGCCCTGGTTCTAATAAAATAAATATACGTAGCAACAAAGTGCATCGTAATTGATCTAACTTTTCTTTGACATTTGCAACTACTTTGGTACCTTCCCGAGGTTAAACACCAGTTTGGGAAGGAATACATAGGAGAATCAATATCGCAGTATGTTGTAAAATAGCAACAACAATCGACTTTAAGGTAATCCCTTACTTTTTTAGACCCCAACCTCCTGTCCACTGAGCTGAAATTATGCCTAAAGGAAATCTCGCTTCGCATCAAGAAATAGTTCCAACTGTGTCTAACGCGAACGGGTTTTAATGCTGATAGATTATGCTTTTATTTATCAACTCATTAAAAAAGGTCATTGTTGGTTATTGTTCCTGGAAATTTCCTGTGGAAAGTGTTTTAGTTAGTTGTGGCACAGTTTGTAATGCAACGAAGCTGTCCAATAGTCAAGGAAATGAATAAAAGATTCTCCGGTCACAGCCGCCCTATGTGATAGCTGTTTCCGAAAATGCTTTGTGACAAGTCCTTTACAACTGATTTTTACTTAAGTCTCTGTTAAGGAATCATTGTAATTGTGTTGAATACGCAAAAGTTTTCAAAGCTAAGATCAATTACTGTCATTTCTTATTCAGCATATCATTGTTAGTCCCCGGTTAACGATATTGTTCAGTCTTAAGGTGAAATATACATAATATAAATTTCTTTAGTCTCAGCCTACAGCCACTCCAGCAGAGTATTATTCCTGAAAATGTCTCCTGACAAGTCGTTCAGCTGGTTGTTACTCAAGTTCCTGTCAAAAAAATCGATTCAACTGTCTTGAATGCACACGGTCTTCAAAACTAATGACAGATACTGATATGTTATTAAACATATCATCATCAGTCCTCACATCTTCACATTAAAGAATATATATTTGTTTAATCTGATTTAGAAGTCACCACTACTCGATCAGTTAAGATGTCGAATGAAATTTATTTGCTTCGTAAACTATAGTTAACTGTGCGAACTGATAGCGCACCTAAAGATTTGGTCTCTCATTTATACTCACAAATTTGCTGTGGTGATGGGAATTTCCCACGGAAATGACATCAATTCTTCTCCTTCACACTTCACACTCAATAAATTATGGTATGTTCCCTTCAAAATGTTGCACTTACAAGGACCTGGGCACTCTGAAATATTAGATACAAAGTATCGTTCAAATAATTCAATCAATAAAGAAAGTGGTGTATGGTATCACCGAGCTTACAAAGGAACAGATTAACTTGTATACTTAGGCAAAATAAAAGTTCGGAAATCCTTTAACTAAAAATATCGCTTTACATTAATTACTAAGTAAACGTTCACTTGCTTGGGATAAGAACCATGCCGGATCAATAATACGGGAAAATAGATAGGCGTATAATTGTCAGGGCCGTATATGGCGGGGAGGCAGGTGGGTAGTTGCCCCATCCAGGAAAACTTAAAGTTTTTTTTTAACATAGTGTTTGAGTTTGCTGGTCTATTTCTTGTAGCTATATTGGTCTGAAATCTCAAGAAAACCGGCTAATTGACTGAAAAATCTTCCTTCAATGTAAATTTTAAATAATTATTTTGGAAAATCTTTCGAGGCAAAAGCCAGTACGAGTTTTCTTATGAAAATAACGATTATGTAATTTTGGCTGCTTGTGGTGTAGAATTTGGGGGGGAAAAATGGACGCGTGTTTCTTGCCAAAGTTTGCAAAACGTTTCTCTCTCAATCCGCTGGAAAAATTTCGGGAAGAAAGCGCCCGGTTCCCGCTGAACGAGGTATAATGCACTTCTTTGACGCCAATAAAAGGTAAGTATCAAACTACAACGTGTGTTATTTGATACATCTGTTGTAGAGTATTTTAAAGGATTGCTATTTTGAGTGTTTTTAGGTTTACCTTTTGTTTTGATGAGTCTCGCCTTTTTGCGTCTGCGTGTTAATTTGGTAATTTTATAGTTTTGATCTTCTATTTTTAGTGCGTGCTTGAACTTGGCTCAGTTCGTGGATTTCTTTCTTACCGTGCTAGACATTTTAATCGCTTGTTATGGTTGAGAATAATTAGTTTCACAGGTGGTCATGTTTGGGTTGGTAAAACTGACCTTGAGTTTTACCCACAATGAATATCCTGTTTGTGCGCATGATTCTCGTGCGCAGCTCGATCATTGGCGTCTAATTAGTTCCTTGGTGCTCGCCAAGTACCTCGGAGCGAGCCACCCAATTTCCTCATTTGCAAAACAACGAATACACTGCGGAAACTCTCACGGTCAGCTAACCTAAACAGGTCTACGATTTTCCTACTAAATGCATTGGTTCCTCACACTAGAGCATGATGATGATTATAAGACGCATAGAGCATTGTTGTAGTAGCTCTCCAGAAGAGAATAAAAGAAGAAAAGTACAGAGTCTTGGCACCTCTTGTTAATTCGTCCGAGCGAATGGTAAAAACTCCCAACACATCTAATAGTTGCCTTGGTTGCTGTGTTCATTCTTAGCTCGTTGTAATATGAAAATTGGTTAACCAACACAGTTTGTAGATTGAACAAACAGCATGGTAATTTAACCTTCCAGTGATTGAATAGTCTATGAAATTAAGCTTAACTTTTCAAAAGTCGATTGCTCCAATGATGAGAACAATAATGAGATCATAAACTTGAGTGCTCTAGTTGCAGGTTTTGGAAGAGGGAAGCAAGCGATAGACTGTACTGAGATTCTGTGCTACTCGTTGGAGTGCAAAAGTTACTACAATCTCTGCTCTTCTTGCTAAATATGGCTTTGTGCCTCTAGCTCTGAATGAAATTTCGTCATCAAGCAGTGGTGATGCTAAACGCAATGCTTTAGCTTATTCACGTCTTCTCCAAGACTCTGAATTCATAGTTGCTTTGACAGTTTCTCAGTTTGTTCTGTCATCTTTACCCAAGTAAAAAACTCCCTACGAGCTAAGAGCTGTAACCTTGGCGATGCATGACTAAGCGTAACTCTCGCCAAAGAATGCATTAAATCAGAACAAGAGGAGAGGAATCCTAGCAGAAGGCATGGAGTCCAATTAGGCAGGTAGCTGGCTCTATCAACGTCACCCAGGTAAAGCCTCGTACAACGACTGTTCAACACCATCGAGCCACGATTAGCCATCAACGATTAGCCATCAACGATTAGCCATCAACGATTAGGCATCAACAATTAGCCATCAACGATTAGCCATCAACGATTAGCCATCAACGATTAGCCATCAACGATTAGCCATCAACGATTAGCCATCAGACCACCACAGGATTAATGCGTTCTATCCATTTATAGATCACGTTGTCTCTGGTAACATTTTTTTTGAAGGGATGATAAGGGCTTTACTATACGCATCATCTAGCTGCTTTGCGTTTTTTCCGAAGGTGACTATTATAATAATAAGAAAAAAGATAGTTTGTTCATTTCATAGATAGGGGCAAAGCTTTTGTTGGATTGTGAGAGAAAAATTAAGTTTTTCAGAGGACCTGCGAAAGTAAAGCGATTGTGTGCCTTGATCTTGGAAGTATTTAACGCAGAACAATCAGAGTGTTCAAAAATAAAACTTAACTGAAAGTTCAAGAGATTGGTGATTCGATGGTAATAATTTCTTAAGGATTTTAAAACTAGAGTGCGATTTAATGTTGTTGTAGCAATAGATGACGCTGTTGTGAGTCGGAAAAAAAGTTGCGGCGATATCCAGTTTTTTTACTGCTTCATATGCGTGTCTTTTCCTTTCTTTAATTACCCTTTAAAATGCTACAGTAAAAGTTCAATAATATCTAAATGCAAGTTGTCGTAGAGAAAGCAGGAATGCGAGCGAGCGAAAAAAGGGCGTCCTGATCTTTGGGAAGGAGAATCGCCTAAACATAAACGGCAGCATGGGAAAATTGATTTTCAATAATCTCTTCTCTTACTTCATATCCTCTCTATGAATCCTGTCTCTGAATCTCCTAAAAAACCTTTGAAGGATTCACCGTTGGTAT
>NC_142520.1:34262667-34330167 GCF_964205215.1 Stylophora pistillata
TACAACTTCATTCCATGACAATCAATGCTTTACATTCAAATTAAGGAATATAGCTGCGGTTCAATTGCACAGACGCAAGTATAGGAGGGGAAAATTCTCAACTGAAAAGCGGGTACAGAGAGAATTTCCCTTCAATTAATGGAAATTATGGAAGTTTCGCTCCGCGTCCATTGATTGCAGTTATTGGTGCCAATTACTATCACGGTAAACATTAGTGAAATAAATCAGAATCAAAGTTAATACGGTCTCCATGGTAAAGTACCGAGCAAGTAGGTAGGAACGAATCATAACGCTTAGATTTACTTTGGGACTACCTTGCCATATAATAATTACATGATATATGAGTGTTACCTTCCCGCTCAACATACTTACCAGCTGACGTGTCCCAGTCAAAATCTGAGACTACATGAGAAGATCTGTCCTGACTTTCCATTGGGTCTGTAACGAAAATTAACAACTAAATAAATATATACATAGGCTATATAAATAAAATGATATATAGATAACCAAGTGAGTAACTAAATATGAATTAGAATGCTATTGTTTAGTTGCTCAGCTTATCTGATTAGAGAGAAAAACAATTGTGTATTTGCTTTGGTAGATAGCCTAATGTCATTGTGAATAATCTTGCCCATGCCTTAAGTCTGTAAAACTAAAAGAAACTTATCTGTTGAACATACTCCTCTCCCAACTTGTGCGAGCTTATGCCTTAAACTCCAACTGTTATTTCCTTGTATTTTAAAAGGATGCTTTTTTTTTAAAGTCTAATCACCTGCTTCCCTGGGCATAAGATATGGATATTGACGGGTAGCATTAATTATATTTAAGAGGCTGTCTCTTATTTCCACCCGGTCAATTTCAGTTCAAAAATAATTTTGCCTGAAACTCTGTCGATAGAAAGACTTAACTTAGGAAAGAACTTAATTAGATTTGGTTTGATTCGAAATAATTTTCTGACTGCACTGGGGCCATAATCGTTTCCCAGTCTGTAAGGACCGTCGCAACGTCTCGAAAATTGAAAAGTAGGCACATTTTGTACCACTGTAAAATATTTGATTTACATACTTAAGAGTGGTGGTCTGTAAAAATCGTGCAGAGGTGTTGAAAATGAAAAAATTGAAATTAATTTCAACTTTCCCAGAACATAGGTTTGAATGGCCTTAGTTACGTAAAAAAATCAAAAATGCCGAAAAAAAATTATTTTGGGAGAACAGTGGCATTTTGTGTTTTAAGGATTCGTAACCGTGTTTTCCCAGTGAAATAGTGCACCTCAAGATAACGACCGAGAAAAATTGATTTCGCCAGAAATTCGGAAACCACATAAAACTTCTACAACAAGAGATGTTTTTGAAAGGTTCTGCAGTATTTTTTCCTAGATTCCTTCAAAAGAGATTTTTTTACGAATTTTCTAATTCAGGTAAAATTTCACCTATCAAAACATAGCTCAGCTTTGGCGACTAAAATCGGCCATTGTTACATGGCTCCATAAACTGAGACAATAACCGTTGTCAAGAACAAGGTTTCCTCTTTTAGAAACTGTAATAAAATGTTTGGGCTACTTAAACTACGAATTTTTAGAGCGATTTGTATCAGGGTATTTCAGCTCAAGAAGCGCGTTACGTGACCAATGGTGACTTGCACGTCACATTGAAAAAAAAATTATCAAAACACTCGAATTCCCTCTTATATCATACAAAAACTTCGAAACAGGTCTCCTTCATGTTGAATGTACGTATAGTTTCTTCCTGAAGCCAAAAAGTCAAGGCAATCTGGGCGATTTTCGATAGTCGACTATATGCAAATTGTTGGTTTATGTTGTTACAACGCCCATATTCGCAATTAATACCGACTCAACATTAACAAAAACTTTGTTAACATCAGAAGGAATATTGCCCAGGCTATAATTACACAAAATGTTACCTTTAGAAGTGGTTTCGATGCCGAAAGTATGCACTTTAGCCTGCTCCACGCTTTCAAAACTTATTCTTGCTACCATTCCTCACCACTGCAGTGCGATCGATGGTGTGTGATTGCGTTACACACAGGAAGCCCATGAGCGTTAGAATGTTTATCTTCGCCTTCCTCTTTCTTGCTTATTATTGTTTTAAATTGCTAATGGCGACATGCAGCTACTCCGAGCTCGTTGGTGGTTCTTGTAGTTCCCGCAAGATCAATGGAGAAACTAAATGCATAGTCATACCTAAGTGCAAAAGAGACATACAAGGTCATCTTACATGATATAAATGCCATGATGCTCAGCTGGAAAGTGAGTTCATTCTTCTTCTCGCCAGAGCAAGTAAATATCTCATTATCAAAAATGACAAGCATGTTTAGCAAAGGCAAATACTGTATCCCTCTTTGTCCTGCTTTTGTATTTTGCACTAAGATCAATGAGGTCATATCGTGACACGGTTCAATGCCCTGGATTTTTTCTTTGCTTTAGGATTTATTTCTTGAATCCACGTAGATGCTTGAATCCAAGACAACAGGATGTCAGTCAGCATTACATGTTGTCATGAAATATAAAGCATTGGTCCATACTCCATACCTACAATTTATTTATTCACCATCTATCCATCCCTTCCTTCTTTCATTCCTTTATTAATTAGTTAATTTATTTATTTATTATTTATCCACTCATTCATTTATTTCCTAATTGGTCTTTCGGGAACTACAAGAACCACCAACGAGCTCGGAGTAGCTGCATGTCGCCATTAGCAATTTAAAACAATAATAAGCAAGAAAGAGGAAGGCGAAGATAAACATTCTAACGCTCATGGGCTTCGTGTGTGTAATGCAATCGCATACCATCGATCGCACTGCAGTGGCGAGAAATGATAGCATGGATAAGTTTTGAAAACGTGGAGCGGGCTGAAGTGCATATTCTTGGCATTGAAACCACTTGTAAAGGTAACATTTTGTGTTATTATAGCCTGGGCAATTCCTTCTGATGTTAACAAAGTTTTTGTTAATGTTGAGTCGATCGGTATTAGTTGCGAATATGGGCGTTGTAACAACATAAACCAACAATTTGCATATAGTAGACTATCGAAAATCGCCCAGATTGCCTTGACTTTTTGGCTTCAGGAGAAAACTATATGTATATTGAATATGAAGGAGACCTGTTTTGAAGTTTTTGTATGATATACGAGGGAATTTGAGTGTTTTGATAATGTTTTTCTCAATGTGACGTGCGAGTCACATTGGTCAAGTAACGCGCTTTTTGAGATCAAATACGCTTATATAAATCATTCTAAACATTCGTAGTTTAAGTAGCCCAAAAATTTTACTGCAGTTTCTAAAAGAAGAAAGCTCAAGTTGTTCTTGACAATGGTTATTGTCTCGGTTTACGGAGTCATGTAACAATGAATAAAGGCTGATAGTTTCTAAAGAAACTGTTTGGGGCTGCGTCGGTGGGGGTAACGAAATAATTAAAGATTATGCAAAGGCCGCTTGCGGACTGAGGTATAATTGTTTTATTAAAAACTTTAAATTATATTAAATTTTATTTAATTTTTAGCTACCTTTTAATTTTAATCTGACATGTACGCTTGCCATATTTGTAGATTATGGTATATCGGCTGATATACCATAATGGCTAAGCCAATAAAAAGTCTTGAATTGCATTATCCAATGATCTAGTTTTTAATAATATGAATTATACGAAGATAAGGTATGTGACAATGGCCACCCCGCGCGCCCCTGAACACTCCGCTATTTTCTTGAGCTACTGAAAAAAACCAAGGAAGAACAAGGTTACAAATAAACGACATAAGTTTCAGGAGACAACTGCTTCTATTGGGGGTGAGGGGAAGGGATATTGTTATATCTCGCCTCCTTTATCTTCGTATAATTAGCAATTATTCCACGAGAGCGCGTTGGATAGGAGATGATAGATAGTCAACGAGGCGCGTAGCGCCGAGTTGGCTATAATCATCTCATATCCAACAAGCGTGAGGGGAATAATTGTTTTATTAAAAACGTTAGATTAAATTACTAAATTTTATTAAATTTTTAGCTCCCTTTTAGTTTTAACCTGACACGTACGCTTACCATATTTGTAGATTATGGTATATTGGCTGATATACCATAATGGTTAAGCCAATAAAAAGTCTTGGATTGCATCATCCAATGATCTAGTTTTTAATAATTCATATCATTAAAAACTGGATCATTGGATAATGCAATTCAAGACTTTTTATTGGCTTAGCCGTTATGGTATGTGAGCCAATATGCCATAATCTATAAATATGGTAAGCGTACGCGTCAGCTTAAAATTAAAAGGGAGCTAAAAAATTTAGTAAAATTTAATATTGAATTTAATGTTTTTAATAAAACAATTATTCCACTCGCGCTTGTTGGATATGAGATGATTATAGCCAACTCGGTGCTACGCGTCTCGTTGGCTATCTATCATCTCATATCCAACGCGCGCTCGTGGAATAATTGTTAATTATACCTCAGGCCGCAAGCAGCCCTTGCAGAATCTGTAAATATAACAATGTAAGTTCAAAGGAACTCATGAACCTAAGTACCATGTCCTAAAACTTGCCGAGCAACTGAGGGGTTGAAAACTGGTCTATAGTAAAAACGAACAAAAGTTGAACCCTGAGACCAGTCTGCTTAAGACAAAATGTCTTTGAGGGAAATTCCTGCACTCATAGCTGCAGATGAAGCAGCGCCTCGGACAGAATGAGCTTTAAAAATGGTGGTGTCTACCCCAGCACTGGATAGAAAGGAGACAAGCCATCTACTCAAGGACTCTGATGAGATAGGTCGGTGGGGGCGAATATAAGAAAGCAACAGCTTGTTGGCTTTAGACCTTTCTGAATGAGCACGAAGAGGTTCAGTTCCTCCCTCATACTCCTTAAGACAATCCACCACACAGAGCTTGGGATTGTCAGGAGAGCTTGCATGAAAAGAGGCCTTAGGACCTTGGTGAAACCTAGATTTCTTAGTCAACTCTGAAAGATCAAATACTACTCCGTCAGGAGTAAGCCGCCTGTATCGGAGATAATGGGAAACAGTTTCGGATACTCGTTCCATAGAGGTAAGAGCTAACAAGAGTCCTAGCTTTAGGGACAAAATCTTCAAGGTTAGAAGGTCATTAGTACCCAAAGACGCCATGTAAGATGAGGCCTTTTGCACATCCCAAGTTCCGGAATACCGAGGAAGTGGAGGCCTAGAATTGAAAATGCCTCTCAGTAACTGCTTTATCAAGGGATGTTCACCCACTCGCAAGGAATCAACTTTAGGGTGTGTCATGGAAATAGCTGACCGGCAAACATTGAGGATTCGGTAAGCTTTCCCAGCCTCATATTCAAAAGCCAAAAATTCTAGTATGGCAGAGAAATATGTTTGAAGGGGATTAATTTGCCTTTGAGAACACCAGCCAGCCCATGTTATTCAAGCTGAGACGTAAATATCTGAAGTGCTCTTCCTCCAGGCGGCAAGGAGTAAAGTTTGAGTTGATTCTGAAACTCCTACCTCTGTGTATGATTGGCTGACACTAGCCAGCCTGGTAGTTGTAGGTCGGATGGAGGGTGGATTTGCCCCTGCATGGATAGGAGGCCTGGGAAGCTCAGCAGCAGTAGAGGTGTTGCAACACACAGGTCTAGTAACAGTGGATACCACACTTGAGTTTTCCAAACAGGCGCTATCAGAACTACGGCTGGGACCTCCTGAGCCAAGACCTGTCGAAGACAGCGACCGACGAGAGCAAATGGCGGGAAGGCGTAGCCGCGTACCTTGCTCCAGTTCTGGGAGAAAGCATCGAATGCTTCCGCCTCTGGATCTGGTCTCCAGCTGATGAACTTGGGGAGTTGTGCTGAGAGACGGGAGGCAAATAGATCTAATTGAAGGGGTCCCAGTGTTTGATTTACAAGGTTGAAAACAGCTGGAGACAACTTCCAGTCGTTGTGATGGTGAAATGTTCGGGACTCGTGATCTGCCCTGACACTCAAAACTACGGGAATGTGTTGGGCTTCTAGCAAGATTTTGTGTTCTAGACACCAACTCCAGAGGTCTAAAGCTAGCTTAGCAAGGACTGGAGATTTTGTACCTCCCATTTTGTTTATGTAATGGGTGGCCGATACATCGTCCATGAGTAAGTGGATTTTCATTTGAATTTTGTTTCGAGCTGAAACTTTCACTGCAAAGGCACCTGCAAGGAGTTCTAAGCAATTGATGTGGACTTCTTCTCCCTGTTTGACCATAGACCCCCTGTGAAGACTCCCATGCAGAACGCTCCTCAACCTTTCTGGGAAGCATCTGTCTCTATCACTAGGTCTGGGTACCTTGTGATCAGAGCTTTTCCGTTCCAAGCTTCTAAGTTGTCCCTCCACCATACAAGTTCCTCCTTTGCAAGGAGGCTCAATCGAAAGGTGGCTGCATAATTCTGATTTACGCTGAAGGCCCTGTTCTTGTCTGCCTGTAAATGCCGGAAGTAGAGGGGGGCTGGAAAAACTGCTTGCATGGAGGAAGTGAGAAGGCCCAAGACCTTGGACAGCTCCTGGATAGTTGGAAGGGGGTTGTATAGCAAAAGTTGGCACTCCCTTTTCACCTTCCTGACTTTGTCTCGAGGGAGTAAAAGGGTCAGAGTTACTGAATTTACCCTAAACCCCAGAAACTCTATTATTGTTGTTGGGGAGAGCACACACTTCTTGAAATTCACTAGAAACCCCAGTCCCTCTAATAATGTCAGGGCTGTTGTTGTCTGGGAGCTGGCAAGTTCTTTCGTTTCTGTCATAATGAGCAGGTCGTCGAGGTAAATAATGACTCGGATACCTAGGTGTCTTAATAAGCCCACCACTGGTTTCATTAATTTGGTAAATATCCGAGGTGCTGAGGCCAGGCCGAAGGGGAGGCAAGCAAACTCGAAAAGGTTCTCTTTCCAAATAAACGTTTCTCAAGGCCGCTCCCAAATAGACTTTTTTTGACATCCAGGAACTCTCCAGTGGCCAGGAAAGTCAAAGACCCCTTGGCATTGATTTTCTTTAGGACCGTAGAGCGGCGTTCTTTAGCGTGGAGAGCCGAGGCATTTCCAAGCAAGCGTAATCCACGTACAGAAGCATTAAACAGGCCTTGAAGCTGGTCTGACGAGAGGAGCACAGTTCCTTGCTCTTCGGAGGCAGACAAAATCTCATTCAAATGCTCGTAAAAAAAATTCCATTGGACCCAGGGGGTCCAAGATGCGATCATGAAGAAATCTTCCGTCTTTATCTGCCTGCTTAATGCCAGGTATCAGGCTGGACAGGTGTTCATCCAGCAGAGGGGCATATGCCGCATCAACATCCGGCCTTGGGAACCTGCGACAAATTGCTTTCCAATCAAATAGTTGCAACGGTTTACGGAATGTCTCAATAAATGCAGACAGGTCTTCGCTGGCTTGCCAGCGAGAGGCCGAAGAGTAATTGTCCTCTTCAAGATCCTCCCCATGCTCTACGTGTTCACTCAAACGGGGCTGTTTAGCGAAGGGCGGATTGTCACCTTTTTCAGCATCAGCGGACACCGTATTAACCTTTGTCCTTGCCGTTTCTTGGGCCTTGAGCGCCCCGGCCTGCGTTATATGAGGCTGGTCAGTTACTGGAGCCTTGAGCGCTCCAACTGAATCACTTGCTCCAACTGAATTGGAGGTAAATTCCGACCGGAGCAAATTTAATGCTTCCGGATTGACAAAAATAGACTCAACTAAGACTTTAGGATCTGTTGTACCTTTGAGATCTAGGTCTGAAGGTGTTCCATCGTGGAGGACTTGTATTCTGGAGGATTTTCCCTCGAATTCCCTGACCCAGCCATGCTTTCAGGAGCGAAATAAAATGGCGGAGTGTTCAGGGGCGCACGAGGTGTTATGGGACTGGGGCCATGGTCACGTACCCTCTTTGTGTTTGTTTTTTTTCTTATCGCATTTCTGTAAATTTTTCGCTATTTTGGAGTGAAATTAAGTGGTATTACGCTGTTATATTGAGACGACTGTTCTGAAGTATAATTTGAATATATCAACAAAGTTGAAATGGTAAATTGGCCACCGTTACGATTATAAAAGCTGACGTTTCGAGCGTTAGCCCTTCGTCGGAGCGAATGGAATGAATGTTTCGCTCCGACGAAGGGCTAACGCTCGAAACGTCAGCTTTTATAATCGTAACGGTGGCCACTTTACCATTTCAACTTTGTTGATATATTCAAATTATTACCACGTAACAATGGCCGATTTTAGTCGCCAAAGTTGAGCTATGTTTTGATTGGTGAAATTTTACCTGAATTAGAAAACTCGCCAAACAAATGGTCTTTTTTTTAAGGAGTCTTGGAAAAAATGCTTCAGAACCTTTGAAAAACATCGGTTGTTTTAGAATTTCTATGTGGTTTCCGAATTGCTGGCGAAATTAATTTTTCTCGGCTGTTATCTTGAGGTGCACTATTTCGCCGGGAAAACGCGGTTACGAACCCCCAAAACACAAAATGCCACTGTTCTCCCAAAATAATTTTTTTTCCGCATTTTTGATGTTTTTCCCGTAACTAAGGCCAGTCATACCTATGTTCTGGCAAAGTTTGAAAAAATTTCAATTTTTTCATTTTCAACACCTCTGCTCGATTTTTACAGACCGCCACTCTTAAGCCACCGAATTTATATCAGATTGCTTAAAAACCTCTCTAGTTTGCCAAGAAAGTTAGAATTTTCTCTCTTAATATATTTGAAAAGGCGAATTTTAGCATATTCTGACCACTATAAATCGCCATCGGCCGATGGCCGTAAATAAACTTGATTTAGACGTTAAGTTTTGGGATTTGGGACCTGGTTGACAACTCTATCCTACACAGCCGTTAAGTTTAGACCTTTATAGGAAAAAACATGCAAAAAACCCCTGTACGTTTTCGATTTTTCAAAAGTTATGACCGCTTGAGTCAGCACATGTACGAGCATTCGCGATTTCTTCACTTACACCAAAATCGAACCACTGGAGCAGATTTCGTCATAAATACAGCTTACCTTCGGCGCATCTTAGGTTTATGTGAAATTTCAGATGTTCCTCGCTCCCCAAACTGGTGAACTTAATGAATAAAGGCTGATAGTTTCGAAAGAAACTGTTTGGGGCTGCGTTGGTGGGAGTAACGAAATAATTTGGATATATCAACAAAGTTGAAATGGTAAATTGGCAACCGTAACGATTACAAAAGCTGACTTTTCGAGCGTTAGCCCTTCGTCGGAGCAAATAGAGGAATTGTGGGTTGTGTGTGCTTTTAAAGGCAGAAAATGGAGCTACGTTATTGGTGGGAACATGGCAACGAGAAAAACATGAATAAATTAGTGGAATGAAAAGCGTTCGTTGATCCCTGTGGGATTTAGACTGCCGGTTTGAAAGATGAGCTTTTGTATAAGATTTTCACGGCTTTCCGTGCTACCTAAGTGCAAGGAAAGACCGCAGATTGCCATATGTTGCTTAGAATGATTAGGTAAATTAAAATGTCTAGCGACTGGTTTCGATGTGTCCTTGTCATTCCTTTCCACGTCTCGAAGGTGTTCTCGGAATCGGTCACCTAGTCCTCTGCCTGTTTCGCCGATGTATATCTTTTTGCAATAAGTGCAAGTTATGCAATAGGTTACATTGGCGGAGGTGCACATGAAGTGATCGGTGATCTTAATGGATCGCTTAGGTCCCGATATTTTATCAGTGTTGTGAATGAAAGGACACGTTTTGCATCGTGCACGAGCGCATTTAAAAGTGACTGGTTGGTCATCAGTCTGAAAAGAACTTCTGACCAAATTATTGCCTATGTTTTTGTCGCGTTTGAATGAAATGAGCGGAGGCTGCGAAAAGATAGTGCTTGTCTCTGGATCGTTTTGAAGTAATTTAAAGTTTTTAAGAATGGTGGATTTAACTGAGTGGTTGTGTGGGTGAAACGTGAGAGTGAATGGAATGCGGTCGGAATCTTCCTTATGCGACGTTTGTAGTGCTGAATGTCGATCAATAAGTTGAGCGCAGTGGTAACCCTCGGTGGTAACCCGCTTCGATAAACGTGGTCGTTCTGTTTCTGTCGTTGAGCACTATTTCTCTGCATCGGAGCCTTGCAAATAGATCAGAGCGGGAAAAACGGATACGATTTGTGCGACCTCGCCGAGTAAACTTCAATCCTACAGAAATATTTGTGATCTACTCCGAACACTTCTCGGAGGACTGTTTCGAGAGACCTGTGTACTTTGAAGGATCTAGGCGAAGAATTCTGTCGGGTTCAGTGCCTACCGTTCAAGAAGAGAAGGGACAAGAAAAACCATTCTCAGTGCGATCTCGACGCCGGAAAGCGAAGTCTACGAACCTCCACGGATTTTGTTACCTTTACATATGAGCTGATCAATATCCACCTTTAACAACTCTCTGGCAGAATACCTTACACAAAGGAAAGTACTCGGTGAACACTGTAAATAACAATGATAATTAAGCCCAATTGAGGAATGAGATTTCTGACCTCAAAGAGCTCACTTTTATACAAAAGAGATGAAAAATATAATTGTGTGCTCTGATTATAAAAACAGCTGGCTTTAATATCAGCGAGAGCAGAACAAACAGCTTAAGACACAGAGCGTAAAAACACTAGTACTTTAAAATGTAGGCTTGCAACCAAAAAAAAACCGAGAAAATGAAGATTTCTTTAAAAACCCGTCAAACTATCAACCATCTGACAGCCAAGTCAGCGTGCTATCAAAGGGTCTCAAATTCATCCCTACGCCCGTGACAAACGAATTTAAAATCAGGCCAACTTTTGTGAGATTTATTCGCAAGACGAATGCGCCTCCGTTACACCTTTCACGAACAAAACAAAGAACCACTTCTTTTTCATATCAAACTGAATGCCACCAATTCAGTCTTCTATCGCCCTTCAGAGCTACTTGGAAAATTGTCATAACGCTACTTGAGACTGCATCTAAGCCAAAAAATACTTTGTAACGCAACGAGGTCACGGCTCTAAAAGAGTTCAAACAAACTCTGCTTTAAACCTCACCGAAGCAACACAACAATAGTTATCATGAATAAGACAGAAAAAACAAAAGAGGCCACTCAACAACAGAGTTCACTTCAAACCTCTCAAAGCACCGATAATAAAAAACACGTAGGAATTAAGGATTAATGAGATCATTGACCAAATGCATCGGGGAAAACACATTGAGATGGCTTTCACACACTCCCAATATCCGCCTTCGGATACACAATTAGCCATTGCCGAAAACTATTTTTACTAATCACCTGATCATTTCTTACAAAAAAGGAAATTCGCTTACGACAAGCAAAAATACAGTTCGAAAGCGATAAAGCGATGCGACCACAAAATTAAGCCACATGGGGAGTCCGTGCCGTTCTGTGTTTATCTTTATTCGCATGGCAAAAATTCATCGTTTGTCGGCGCAAAACTATCCACAGAAGCTTCAGATGATTTCTGGGACAATTCATCGTCTGAAAAAGTCGATATTTCCCGACTGACAGCGAAACATTTCTCAAAAAAGTATTATGTGTGATTCTCTGTGCAGCAAACAGAGAGAGTTGTAACAAAGCAAAGCATAAGTTTGTTGAGCCTTTGACGTCATGACGACGTTTTTGCGGGCTCGGCTGGAACATGTTTTCAGCGATGGCGGACGATTTTTGGACGACTTTGAAGCTGTAAAAATTGGTCATCGAAAGTTTGTTTTGAGTTTTTAATGGCAAAAAGGGTCTTAAGCTGACCCAATTCAATATTGTGTAAATAATTTAGGCCAAATTAAACGGTCAATTTTCGTCTCTGGGGCACTTCAAAGCTGAACCGGATTGCACTGTCGAGCTGTGGTTCTGTTTTCACAGAGGTCCGCATTAACCATTGCATGTCAACCCGCTGCCCATAATTTTTTGTGGAGGGCCTGCAAGTGTCGTATGGCATGCAAGGGCACATGCAAGTGCTATTTCAAAACCAGAAAGGCTTCAGTCTGTAGCGAGTCTTCAGCGAGGTTGATAAAGCTTTCAAAATTTAGAGGTGACATCAATGATCCTCTACAAGCATGCCACTTAGGTCAGCTTAGAGGAAAGGTACAAGAATATGAGCATATCTTTAACAGGTCAGGGTTGCCACACGACCTTTTCCCTGATCAACTTGAAGAACTTTGGATCTGCGAAAAGCATAGAGGAAACATCACAGAGAGCCCAGACAAGCGACGAGTCTGGTCGTTTATTCGAAATATAAAGGAATGTATGGGAAAATATTGAAGAGTCTTATTATCGTAAACTTCCATCATGAAACGTCTGAGTTAAAGCTCAAAATAAGTGTAAACCTACCTCACTTGCTGTGTATTGTCGTTTCTGTGGCTCAAAATGGCGAATTTGAGCGATTTGGTGGGTTTTGCGTCGACTGTTACCATACTTTATAAGAAGGTAACCATAACATGGATTTCTCAAACCTCAGGGTCGTTGGTTTTGAAACTAATTATCACGAGAGACTTTTCCTTGAAACCTGGCACTCTGCTTTGGATTCGAATGCGGGGAACGATCACATCGTACTTCCAGAAGCCTATAGAGACCTCGCGCGAGCATCAAATACGTAGTTACGCGCGCAAGCTTCGCGTCACGTTTTTAACTTTAAATAGCCTATGATAACGATCTTCGTTTTTCATATCACTGATGAAGGCTTAAGCATTAGCCGAAACGTCTGTTTCGGCTAATGTCTGTAATTGCCTTAGGAAAAATGAGAAAATCATCATAGGAGCAATTTACAAATCACCAAACAGCAATTTTAATGAATTTGAAGCAGATAAAAATATTTTTATTTACAAGGTTGACAAACAGAACAAGACGTATACTAATGGCACATTTGAATATTGATCTTATGAAATCTGATACCAGTGACCATGTAAACAGATTTCTTCACCAAATGTATAGCTCTCATTTTTATCCAGTAATTAAACGGATCGATTACAGCAAATTCAATTCAGCAACATTAATTGATAATATATTCATTATTAACATCCACTTAGATTGCTTAGGAGAAATTTTGATTGATGATCTTTCAGACCACCTGCCTGTCTTTCAAATATTAATCACCATCTACTAGCATGCCAAAACCAAACAGATTACTTTCAAAAGGAGAGCAATAACAAAGGCGTATGGATAAATTACTGTATGCAAAGAAATTCAAAACATTGATTGGGAACATTTTAAGAGCATCAATGACATCGATGATGTATCAGCTGCCTTTTAAGAAACATTTAACAATTGCCTTTACAATAATAGTATGCCTGAAAAGAATTTTTTTGACATAGAAGAAACAAAATTCATAAAGAACCTTGGATTTTGAAAGGACTCTTTTTTTTAAATAATTTAAAGTAAAGGCTAGGCCGGACTTTTAGCTAAAACCGTGGCCCCCAAAATATTTTTCTCACCTTGCCTTACGCTTGCTAAATTTTTCACAAATTTTTCACAACTTCGCCTATTCCTGTTCGTAAGTCCGGCCAAGCCTTTACGGTCATCGGCCCCTGTAGCTTTGGCTTATAAATACAGGCGTTTAGTTATACCTGTAAAACTCCCTGAAGAAGTCTACGACAATTAGACGAAACGCGTAGGAAAATACGAGAAGTTTTACAACTACTGTTCGCAGAAGTGCTGCTCGCTGGTCTATAATTAAAAAAAAGGACTCATAAAATCAACTAAAATTAAAAGCGACCTTTAAAAAAAGATTTAAATAATGGAAATGAAGAGTTAAAAGTAAGATACAGATAATTACCATAACTGTGTAACTGGAGGTGATGTAAAACAGACATGGATATTAGGAAATAAAGTAATCAACAGAAAAAAGAAAGAAGCAGTTACTGTAACTGCACAGAATTGAAAAAACTTGAGGGTAATGAGCTTATTACTGACGAGAAGGAAATTGTTAATAGCTTCAATGAATATTTTGTCAATATTGAACCTGACCTTCCTCAGAAAATAACAGCTAACATCAACTTATCATTCAATAACAAATTGAACGGAAGTGAATTAGATTCAATGCTTTTGTCACCTGTCTGTGAACAAGAAATAAAGAAAGAAATAGAAATCTTGACTTGTCAAAAAGCTGTGGACATAATAATATCCTATCCCAAGTAGTAAAACAGATAGCGTCAGAATTAAGTGAACCATTATCACATATCATAAACCTAACATTCATTACAGGAAAACTACCAGGAGACTTGAAAACCTCAATTGTTATTCCTGTAAACAAATCAGGGGAGGTTGTGAATTCAATAATTACAGACCTGTATCTTTATTACCTTGCTTTCAAGAAAAATATCCATAACAATTAATTCACCTGTATGTACTTTGGTGAGTAATTCTAAAAACGAATCATCTTTTCAAGCATCAGCAACATTTATAATTATTACTTCTGCAGACCACAAAAGGAGCATAAGAGTTGCTTGAGAAACAGTGGAGAGCAACTCTTAGTGACTAACTTCTTGAGTGCTCTCTAAACTTCCCAAGGCAATCAATACCTCAATATACCTGCAACTGTTGGAGCTGATGGCAACAGTCTTGCTTCTTCTCCAGATTTTGGTGTAAAGAAGTTAGAAATGCCTTTAAAGAAAGGAAAATATGCCACATGATCAATTTAATGATCACAAACAAATTAAACAGCTTCTGTAATTGATTTTAATTCTGAAATTAAGGATTTACAAAATAAATGAGGTTTTTGTATTGGCAAGTTAACGCTCAATTTTTTTAAAATTAAAAATTTTTTTTTTTCTTTTTAACATTCTTTGTTAGTTTGAAAAGCAACAAATACATTCAGTACATACTTGAAGATATGAACTATTTCGTTCTTTGGTGAACACTGTCATTCCCTTAACCCTTTAACTCCCAAGATCTTATTAGTAATTCTCCTTACTGTCTGCCATACAATTCTTATGATGTTTATAGTTTGGAGAATTTGGTATTGGATCAACTAATAATCCCCTTATTGATATTTTTCATCATTCTCATCACTTGTCTGCTTGATGATGTATTGACATTGTAAGGAGAATTCCTGTCTTGGTCACTCATGCAAGTTAAAGGGTTAAATGTAAACAAATTTTGAAATTGTTTAATGATTGTTGTAAACTTACTTGAATTCATTTGGCTGTAAACTATTTTATCAATATTGTAGACACAATTTAAATAGTTTCAGAGACAGTTCTTGATGGATTTGCGTATTAATGAAAGATCTTAATTTATTATTTTACCATAAATTCTTTGCTAAATTGGACTCTCTTGTCTGTGAACAGCTCTATTTATAGACACTTGTTCAATTTGCTGTTTTGCTGCCAAGTCAAACTCTATATTTACACGTTCCTGTTAGTGGACACTCTCATGTAATTAAGCGAGGAAATTTCTTTTAACCCTGTAACTCCCAAGATCTGATTGTTAATTCTCCGCTCTAGCTGTTATATAATTTATTTCCTTGTTAGTAATAGTTAGTTACAAGAACTATTTGGTGTTAGATCAAGGTAACATCTTAAATTAAGTTTCCTTCGATTGTTTGTAAACTGCTGATGCAGTCTGGCCAAAGTCCCCCGAACAGTGTTGTGATGCGCATTTGATCATATCGACATGTTAATTTGCGCAATATAAATATTAAACTCTTATTATTAAACTATTAACTATTATTTTTCTTTGGTGCTCATGATCACTTGCTTATGGGAATAATTGTTGTAGACTGACAACGCTACTAACAGACACTTTTAGCAAACCCTGGGGTGTCCTTTCATGGGAGAATTAGTTTTATCAACAAAGTTGAAATAATTGTAAATTGGCCACTGTAGAGTTAAAAAGCTGATGTTTTGAGCATTTAGCCCTTCGTCTTAAAGAAGATGCAGCACCACAGTTTCTTTAGGAACTTACCCCGTGTTAGTGCGGCATTCCCACCCTTACCAAAAAAGATAGCCTTGAAGTATACTTTAAGTATACTAGAAGTATACTGCATCAATAGTGGTTATACTGCGATCGTACTTCAATAGTACTGCACTTACTCAAGTACATTAGCAGTACCCTTTCTGAAGTACACTTTAAGTATACTGCTCGAGTGAAAATCACTTGCTTTGTTGTTGATGCATGGTACAAGTATACTTTAAGTATACTGCTCAAGTGAAAATCACTTTCTTTGTTGTTGATGTAGGGTAAGAGTACACTTTAAGTATACTGCTCAAGTGAAAATCATTTTCTTTGTTGTTGATATAGGGTACAACCCTTGCGAACTGAATTCCCAGTTTTCTGGGAATTCCTAGGAATTCTCAAAAATTCCCAACTATGCAAATAAGCTCTGATATGAAAAGCCTGGAATTACTGGTAATTTCTGGGAAAGGAAGGTTCCAGTTTTGTGAGGACTTGAAATTCCTAGGCCTGAGAATTCTCAAACATTTTCAAATGTGCAAACAAGCTCTAATTTGAAAGCTTGGAATTACTGGGAATTTCTGGGAAATGAAGGTTCCAGTTTTGTGAGGACTTGGAATTCTTAGGAATTTCTAGGAATTCTCAGCTGTACAAACTACCTTTAAGTTAGGAAGGGTGGAATTGTGCAAATTAATGGGAACTGAATTTGAAGCAAATTAAATAACCCTGAAATCCAAATAATTCCAAGAAATTCTCAATACCTTGAATGTGAAGGTTTTAAGACAAGGAGTAATTATAGAGGCTTAAAAATTTAATATTGGTTCAATAAAAGATATGCTAAACAAAGTGTACCAAGAGATGTATATACCTGTACATGTTTATCATGAAATTTATTATTTGAACTGAGTTTTAGTAAATCTTAACATGAATATGCATTTTTCATAAAGCAGTTACATTAAGTGCAAATTGTCAGTTTAAATCAAATGTACTCATATCACAGATTTGCTTTCTAAACTCAAAGGCCGCTTGGATTCCACAGTCATAAAAGTTTTTATTGTGATGCAAAATATGTCTCATGTCCAGAGATGTGCCAAAATCATAAAACATAAACATAATCATAAGCATGGGTCAACGCTTCGGAATGTGCACATGCATTCATTTGTAGGCAAGAATTCTAACGTACTATAATCGCTTCCTTCTCTTGTACAATTGTTTCTTCGTTATGAGACGCACTCGACTCTGTTGGCTCCGCTGCTAGCTCAGTGGAAGCAAAAGACTGAGGAATCGAGATGGCAGTGTTGGAACGTGTCGCTGAACGCTTTTTACGATCCAACTTCGTCGATTTGGGCACTGGTACACTGTGATCATGTGGGTATGGCTCTTATACTTCCTAAGGTGGTATCCATCTGTTCTAATAATGAGGGTAACACGTTTATAATCATGAACATTCGAAATTGTGATTGCCCTTCTGTTGTTTCTCACCTTTGCCGTGAACACGACTCAAGTCAGAGTTTCGAGTCTTTGTTTTCTCGACAGCTTTCAGCCACAAATCTTGCATTTGCAATACGTTCGATTCGTCTCGATTATTTCTACGTAGAGTCAGAGTTCACATCATTATTTGGATCATCTTCAGAACATGGATCTAAGGTAAAACCATCGTCAACATCGACTATCAGTCAAACGGTCAGCATTAGATTCCATCCACCAAAACCACCTCGGTCGAGAGGGACTGAGGTGGAATACTTAACAACTTGCAAATCATAACCGAAGATTCTCGGAAATCCGCGCGGAGTCATAGCCGAACACCCGAAGAACAAACACAAACAATGTGGCGGGAATTTTAAAGCGTGAACAATTTGCCTGATGGTAGAGATGCGGATAATTTTGGATACGTAAATTCTGTTGATGAGGCGTATAAACTCATTGCGGAATTGGAAACAGGATCGACGACGAAGTTTTCTTGCTTTAAGGCTGACAAAGGTTTCGGAAACACTGGTATGCCCATATAAATTTGAAAGCGTTACGTCGTGCTAGCTTGTATCACTCTCGTCCTTACTCTACTGATCCTATCTTCCATCACAATTTAACAACAGATCCCTCGAACAGAAGTCACAAAATACTCTGGGAAGATTTACGAGACATTAAAGGTGCAAAAAATTCCTTTTAATGGTGTGCCTTTCATAATTTTTGGAAGGAAAGTGTTCGATTGTCAGCACGGCAAAGATAGAAAGGCTGGAGAGAAAAGGAAACGAAAAGACGCAGAAGAAGTAAATGAAACATTGCACTGTACATACACATATTTTTCTCATCCGCGACATTGGTGTTACCACTGTCACCTATGGCTTGTGAACCCGAAAGGTCAGATACACATCGATCACTGGGTCATATGACATCGATTTCAGAATACTTTTATGACAAACACGATAACACTTCAATCTCGGCTAAATTGAAGATGGTTTAGAACTTACCAATTATAAAAACCTTTCACTGACGTATGCTGCTGACAAAAGAGAAAATAAACGCAATTTTACGGTTTTTTATTTCTATCAAGCTGTCGTATGTCGGCTCCTTATCTTTCAAGGCATCATGCAATGACACTCCTGTTTCTTCACATTCCGAAAAATATATACGTATCATGGATGATCCTCGCAGTAGATAGCGCTATTTAGACAATAGCGAGAATCAGACCCGAAAAAAATC
The DNA here is from genome assembly GCF_964205215.1 of Stylophora pistillata. Taxonomy (NCBI): domain Eukaryota; kingdom Metazoa; phylum Cnidaria; class Anthozoa; order Scleractinia; family Pocilloporidae; genus Stylophora; species Stylophora pistillata. The sequence goes on from NC_142520.1 coordinate 34,281,219, forward strand.
AGGCCTGTACGGGATTCGAACCACTGACCTCTGCGATACTAGTGCAGCGCTCTACCAATTGAGCTAACAAGCCAACTGAGAGCAGGCCGTTAAGTTGATTCGTAATAAACCCGTTAAAGTGATAAATGAGATACAATGAATATATGAAGTTCATATATTTTTGAACTGCGGTATTAGATACGTATGATGGACGATCCTCGCAGTAGATAGCGCTATTTAGGCAATAGCGAAAATCAGACCTGAAAAAAATGCTGCTGACAAAGAGAAAATAAACGCAATTTTACGGTTTTTTATTTCTATCACGCTGTCGTATGTCGGCTCCTTATCTTTCAAGGCATCATGCAATGACACTTCTGTTTCTTTCAGGTCTGATTTTCGCTATTGTCTAAATAGCGCTATCTACTGCGAGGATCGTCCATCATACGTATCTAATACCGCAGTTCAAAAATATATGAACTTGATATATTCATTGTATCTCATTTATCACTTTAACGGGTTTATTACGAATCAACTTAACGGCCTGCTCTCAGTTGGCTTGTTAGCTCAATTGGTAGATCGCTGCACTAGTATCGCAGAGGTCAGTGGTTCGAATCCCGTACAGGCCTGATTTTTTTCAGGTCTAATTTTGGCTATTGCCTAAATAGTGCTATCTACTGCGAGGATCGTCCATCATACGTATCTAATACCGCACTTTAAAAATATATGAACTTTATATATTCATTGTATCTCAAAAAATATATAGCCTGAGAAATGCACTGATATACTTATCTTTTACAGAAGGCTGGTCACAAAGATTTCGTGTTCAAGAAAAGATATCTCGTTCAAGACACGCGGAAGTTTGACTGCAAATACAGATGAAAATGCGATAAATTTTATTTTTTGCAGAACATAAAAAAAGTTCCACTCATGTATTGACAGAACGAATTCGGTTTAATAAATCCGATAAGGGTTATCACTGTCCAAAATTCATGCTACATAGTCACCGGCTTATTGACTGGAACGAAAGGTGGTCTCGTTTTTTATTAATCAAGACACTTCGAGCTTCCTGATGTTTTTTCTCTGTGTCTAGGACGTTAGTGTGGTCAAACAAAGCTAAAAAACTGCCAGCACCAAGTTGTCTTTTCATCCACATAAACGTTATGAATCAATTTTAAAACCTGACAGAAAAGTTGAGTTGAAGCAGCGAGAAAAGTTTATTTGTGCACTGCATCAGAGGCATTCAGTTTACTGTCATAAGGCATCCATTTTTTCCCTTCAAATGTATGATTTTTCGTCTTTCAGATTCAAGAAGACAGCAAAAAGAGATGGGAGACTGCGTCTGGAAATTTGCGAAAAGCTTTACAAGGGATCGCTGAGTACGAAAGAAGGATTTACATTGAGCTAACACTCATTACAGACCATCAGAATCACTTTGTTGGCGAGGTAACTTAGTGTTCAACACGAATTAATGCAACGGTCAATGAAAAAAAGTACGCGGCGGGCAAGCCGGTCAAAGTGTGACATAAAAGTGCCTGTACATTTTTTGCCATGATTTCGTTTTCTTTGTTGTTGTTAAAGTACAATTTCAAACATTCACACAGTACAAAAAAATGGCAAAGGAGTAAATAATGTATAGGTGTGTATTACTAGGGCGTTCCCACTTGAAATAGCGAGCATTTTCACAGTTCGAGTTTTTTTATTTCTATAAGTCGCTGGAATATCTCAACCCCTTGATGAGAAGATCATCAAGAGGATCCACGAGCTCGTTGCGGATGGAGTTAAGGAAATATATGAAAAGAGACGGCATTTGAAAATCTTTGTGAAAGAGGTCTTGTTTCGAGATGATCAGCACAAGACACAAACCGGCGATACTTCCCTCAAGTCCATTACATTATTAAATTCAGAGTTACTTTGTTTTGAGAGAAGGAAATTGAGGAGCTGTAATATACTTATCATCATGGCAGGACCACATAGCAAAATTTGTTTAGAGAGACTTTTGGAAGAGGGGGAAGACTTGTGACAAGCTGGCTGACATATACATGAACTTTACCAAATGGGTTAAGTGCTCAGTATTTCAATCAGCTATGGCTCAAATTAAACTTTGCTTTAGCTTCAAGTTTAATCCTTTGTGTTTGCCTTTCTCTGGGTTTATTTTTCAAGTTATGTTACACAAAAGAACACAAAAATAATAATTGATGCTTTTGAATATTAGGAGCTTGGCATAAGCAAGAAATCAAAGTTAATAAATGGGTAATAAAGTTAATTTGATCTTCCAATGTTCTTTAATTTTAACCACTAATAAATTTGCCATTGAAATTTATCCCCTCCATTGTTTTGGATGTTGTATGCAAAAAAAAAAAAACAAACAATCAAACAGAAAACATTCAGCAACAACTGTCCTATATTGTGGAAAATAATTTATCACAAAATACACGGTATATTATGATTTGATTTACCAAAGTGGCAATTAGGTCTTTCACTGTCTATCCATAAATTAAAAGGGGAACTAATTTGTAAAATGTAAGCTATTCTACATTTTGAGTGTATAATTAATCATCCATGTGAAATAGGTTACTTGAAATCAATGTGAAAGATTTGTAAGATATTCAGACCCCTGATAACAATTACTGATGTGCTGATTTGTAGTATTTAAAGGTAATGATTTTAGAGGAAGGAGAGGAAGAAACTTCTGGATATGGAATTTTGTTGCAAACATCTGTTAAATCAGTTAAAAACTCTCTCTTATCATATTTTAAGAGTACATGATTTCCACACCAAAACCTTTTGTATTCTACATTGAACACCATGTGATGATTATGGTTTCAATAATAAGAGCTGCTGACTTAAGAACTTTTCAAAAATATCTATGTACAAAGAAATAAATTGTGGTTATTTACTCCAGTAGCAGGTCAAACCATTTCTCTCTAATGGAAGTAACAGAAATTGTCATGGTGGTTTTGGTGGATGGAGAGAGAAACATCCACCAAAACCACTTTAATCTAGTTTCATGTCTTATGATTTCATTATGAACGTTTGGTCAGCAATTGTGCATTATAAGAAATAATTAGCCAGAACGTAAACTGCTAATGTTTTGTGGAATATAATTCTTTTGCTTCCTTGAAGGTCTAACATTGGCCATAGATAAAATTCAAAAAGTACTGTTGTTGGTTTTGATCACTGTTTTGGTGGATGTCCACGCCTGACATCACCAAAATTACCAAATACCTTGGCACCTTTTAAATATCGGAAGTATCTGCCTAAAATTGCGCTAAACGTTTTATAATACTACCATCAAACAATAAATTAGTACTTACAATTTCTCGGGTGTAAAGTTTTGACGCAATTTTCCAAACAAATATTCCACTCAAGTCATCGGGATGAATCGGCATGTTTTCGTAGCTTCAAAACTATTTATAGGGAGTTCAAGCAAATCACTACGGCTGGCGCTGCTACGGTTACCGGAAGTAAAATTGTCCAGAAACGAGTCATTGCGCATGTCAGTGGTTCCCATCCAGCCGTAGCGGGAAATCCTTCTGCGCGAGTGGGAAGGTTTCGGCGTAGTCTATGGTACGTGAACTTATCTCGCTTCTTTCTTCGCTTTATACATTCTCCTGAGCAACTTTAACTATTGAAATACAATTAACATCTTTAAAAATAGCTTATCGTGAATATTTATCAAGCTTGCTGTCCCTTACCGAGTAAATCTGCCTTTATTTTTGCAGCCGAGTTTTTCGAAGGATCGAAGCAGTGTGCACATGGAGAACGCAGCGAACGCCAGGAGAAATACATAAGTAGAAAGTCTAACTTTTCCTTTTCAAACCTTACAGACTACTTGAAATTCAAATAGCTGAAGCCGAGGAATGACGAGGGTTATGAAGGACCGTGTAGAAACGTTGCTTTGGTGTTTATAACTCCAAACTGGCAATTTTACAACACGTAAGCTTAAACATTTGAATTCTCTCATTCACTGTGCACAGGATCGCTTACAATTTTTTTTCCAAACGTTGGAATCCCTCGTCTCTTTGAATGAAGTCATTTGGAGTTTTTAGACGTGCAAAAACTTCCGCGAAGACGCTTATTGGTTTTAAACTTCTCAGCCGTACTAGGTTTGTAGTTCGCGTTGCTTAGAGTTGAATTTTGGCAGGCTACAGCGACGTACTCTCCCCAATCCTCGTCAACCATGGTAGCCGTAGCAGCGCCAGCCGTAGTGATTTGCTTAAACTCCCTATTTATAAGTATAAGGTGTCCATCATTCCATCTCAGTCCCTCTCGACCGAGGTGGTTTTGGTGGATGGAATCTAATGCTGACGCAGGATTTGACGGACGCGCATTCTAATGGCGTTGAAATGGCGGTCAATTTGAGATTTTCGCTGGGCTGGTTGCTCGACAACCCAACTTTTGTGGGATTTGTTTTAGTGAACTTAAAGGGCAACTATTTGGCTTTCGTGCTGCTAAGTTTCGATTCAAGAGGAAGTATTTAAGAGTATTTTTCCAGCGATTTTGGCGAGGGTGTGTGAGACAGAGCTTTCCTACCTTTCCTTTTATTTGGTAGTGCTAGGACGTTAAGCTGAAACACAGCAAAACGGCCTCAAATCGCGACAAGAACAGCACAGACTACTCTTTATGAAGGTAAGACTTCATTTCTTTGATTATTTCACACAACTTTATATTCACGGAGCTCAAAAGTAAGTTCAACTAGACCACTATACAAACTCTATAATAATCCACTGCGAAAGAGCATGTGAAAGAGCCTGTGATCGAGCCTGTGACAGAGCCTGGGTCGCCTGTGGTGAAAAGACAGAGGAGGAGGTAAGACGAATGGCCCGAGAAAGGAAAAAGGCGACAAAGACGACTACATAAAGAAAAGGTACTTGTGTCGGCGTTACAGATCGAGAAGGATCGCTTCGAAAGACAGCAGATCTGAGATTACATGTCGCGGAAATATTACAATCGATTGAACTCGCTCCTCAGACGCGAAGAAGCTGCAAGGGAGAAATCAATTGTTGAAGCACACAAAACGCAGAGAAAGGTTAGTGCAGTTTTGGTTCATCGCGTCTTACGGGAAATTCTAAACGTTGGCTATGAAATGAATTGATTTGAATTTGATTTGATTTGTTGTGATTCAGTTTGATATGTAGTGTCCTCATTTTAGTAGAGCCACTGTGCTCGGCTAAATCCATTGAGACTTAAATAAAGTGATCATCATTATTATTATAAAACTACGGGACTGGACGCGGTTGAGCGGCTGAACTTATCATTAAAATTCAAGCTAGATTTAATAAATTTAGGCTCCTTCCCTATTAGGTAGAGTCAACAGTTTTGGATTGATTGTAAACTGATTATATTTACCTCGTCATAAGGTGGATTCTTTCCTTCCTAACAGATAATCTTGGTTAGGTAATATGACATCGAAGGGGGAGGATGGGTGAGTACTGTATACATTGGGCCATTCCATTTAAAAGCCACAGCCCCCGACTGAAGGGCTCACCATGAATTTACCCTCTAAAAAAAAAAGACGCAAATCCCTACACAATACCTTATTCCGAACAACGGCCATTTCATTCCAGATCAAAGCAGCTGACTATCTTACCCCCACAGAATTAAGTTTGTTGACCCCCTTCAGAATGTAACTTCAATTAGGGGGTAGGAGGTGTGGGTATTAAATGAAATAGGTCATTATTCTAAGAGATACTGGCTAGTTGCACAAGCTTCATGAAAATCCAAGGGTAAACAAAGGTGTCATATGATGATCCATGTTATTGATTTCCTGTTTCGATAAAGAAAACTACGCAAGAGCTGTGTTCCTCATGTGATTACCACATTGTAAACATACCAAAAGATTTCCAGTTCTAATATCAATGAAATCAATTTGATTTTTTATGCCTATTTTTCAGATTTTATGTAATCTGAGCTGAGGAAAAAGTATAGTTGATCTGCTTTGAAAAAATTAAAAAAAAAAATAGATCAACACCCAAAGTGATATGTGTAGACTTGAATACTCGAATAAGGTTTTAATTACGAAGATCTGGCTTGACTGTACAAAAAAGGAAACAAACGTAAACCAAACGAAGCGAAACGAAAATACTATAGTGAAAAAATACTCACAAGATTTGTGGACTCGCAGGAAACGTAAAGAAAACATTCACGAGAAAAAATAAACAAACATTTAGGACCGAACTTTGACTTCTGGAGGTCCGAGCACATGGTCCATACCATAATATCAACAATACATGACGTAGATTACCAGTCCCGCGCGGACTGAACACGGGAAACGTTTTGTAACTTACAATATCTAAATTATAACTGCTGCAGTCTTGACCTAGTTTGCCACACATTCATTTCACTGGTCCGAGATCTATGTAATATTTGTCATGTCAGGTCTGTCTGAGATTTTCAAAGGTTTGCCAATGGCTTATTTCCATTGTAAATACCCATACAGGTGACTGCCGCTCGTGTCGTATCTATCACTTATTGACTGTAATGTTTCTCACTGTCCTAGGTCCTGGCTATAAGAACACATCAATTCAGTTTAAAGCAACCTAAGGATAAATCAGAAATAGAGAACCAGGTACATCTTGGCTCTTATGTCTTTGGCTGTTGCAGCAAGATGTTTTACAGGGGTGTTACTGTTGCTGTGAGAGCATTTCACTCTGCCACAAAAGAGGAAGGTAAGAGGTAGGCAAGAGTCCTGTCTAACTTAAAACACCCTAGTTTCCCTCTTCTACAGAGAATTTGCACGCTGTCAAAGCCTTATTTTTTAATAACTTCATATTGTTCAGTAACATTTCAGATCAGCCATGCATGGTGTCCTCTTTACTGAAGAGCAAAGTCTTTATTGGGAATATAGATAACATAAATCATAGTTGAGAGAGAAATAATGTTATTGGACCTAGTATTAATCCAACAAACGGAAACATGCCATTAGGCCATAACCCTATTTGAATTTTTAGGGTCAAACAGTTAATTTACAAGGCTGTAGCCAGAGTAAGGCAAGTTGAGGAGCTTGCAAGCTTTTCATTTTGATTTTCTTTCAAGAATGGTCTGTCTTGACATATTCATTGTTCAAGGAAGGACCTAGTGTACTTGTGGAACCTAGTATACCAATTTGACCATGGTCCCTCTTGTCCCCTGATATTGTGTCTGTCTAAATATTTTGTTGGCTATTTGGCTGGTTTATTTCAATGTTGAAATAATTGACGTTATTATGCATCAGATTCCTGATTGTGTATCATTCCTTTGTTACATCAGTAGTGTGCACAGGAGCATCTGCAGAGACAACTTTATTTTTGCTCAGCACTGAACTTAATACAGCACTGAAGGTTTCCTTGATGATACATCTTACCAATCAATGCTTATCTGTTGTTCAAAGTGAGTAATGTTTCATTTGTGGCTTTCCTGAAATTGTAGTTCCTAGTATGGTAAACCAGAATAGTTTCCATGCAAACTGTTTCTCTGAAGTAAGTTGGACTTTTAAGGTTGTATGAGATAGATGTAAAACATTGAAATTACCAGTTCATCAGAGCATACCCATTGAAGCACTGAAAGCTTTCTCAATGGCACATCGAAGGGTGGCAGCTGGCAAAATGGCACATCTTGCCAGTCAGTGCTTCTCTAGTGTTCGGAAGTGAGTAATGTTTCATAATTGTGGCTTTCCTGAAATTGAAATTTCTAGCATGCAAACATTTTCACTGGAATAAGTTTGACTTTTAAGGTTAATTGAGATTGATAAACCCTGAAATTACTGGTTAATTGGAGCATATACCCATGGAAACACATTGCACTGCAGTGTTGTGGGGACTTGTATACAAGTCAGTGCATATTGGAATTAAAAGTTTATATAGCTTTGGTAGGGAGTGAGCCCTGCCACTCTTGTGTCTGGTTTATTTCATTAGGGGCAAATTTTTTGCACTAGAATATCATCTGTTTTGTTTTGTTTTCTATTTGGGGTTGTGTTTTCCATGCATTTCGCATAAATATTAATGTACTGGTTGTGTATTTTACTGAAAAACTTAATTACATGAGAAAATTTTTCGTCCAGTGATATCAACATAAGAAACCGTTAATTTTGCTCCTCGAGAACACGTCACACATCGTTTGTTCCGAAAATGGTTCACAAGCATGGCGAGCTCTTCGGTCGAATTTTTTTTACGCATACGTCTTTCCAAAGGTTTGAACGGTTTGGGCGCTTTGAAATTTCTCTAAGAGATTTCTGAGGAAACGAAAGCAGACGACCTCGCGCTCAGAAATTTATCCAACATACTGAACCCTCACGTTATTCTCAGACTCGTTTAAACTTGATCTCGCCTCGCTTTTGTTAATATCTATTGCAATTACTTTTGACTGTATTCACGATGGTAGTTATGCTGAAGCAGTTTGTACGGGGTATTGCAAACAACCACTGTTATGAAAACAAGGCTTCAAAACAGATACATTCAATCTTACCTGAAATACAGCGGTAAGGATTCAACCAATCTGGTAATTGAATCTTCAGGGAAAATTCGCCCACAATTGCAGTTTCTTTTTCTCGGCTGAGATGTAAAACTAAATAACTGTAGAGCGCTTTTGCGGACGAGAAATTCGACAAGACGAGAGGCGGAAGACGAATGGTCTTCGATTATTCGACTCTTCCTTAAATTCGTTGAATTCTTGATAATTTATGTAATGTGACATTCGCCTAACTAGAATCATCACATAACCCTGACAACGGAACTCAAGTAGAAGGAAAACACCGATCGGGGACAAACTAAAATTGTATCGTTGACCCCTGCTAAAACTCAAAATCAAAATTTTTATAATTGTCAACCACCATGATCATTGACGATGCTGGCTCATGCCACAATTTTAGTCATTCTCAAGCCCGTCTAGACGATGGTATATCTTTTTCAGTCCAACGATATCAACAATATCTTTGAGTTATATAACAAAGGAACAAATTAGCATAACACGCCACGAAATATATCAAGCCGGATTTGTGTCTAGTTGGTTTGAGGGTCGCAGGGAAATGTTGAGTTTGCCGCTCAAGAAAGCTGCATTCCACAGCAGCATAAAAGCATTTATGATGGAAACAAATTTGCAGAAAGGAGGACCGTTTCATCGTGTGCTTCCGTGTGCTAAGTCAAAGAAGAAACTGCGAGAATTCTTGCAAAGTGCATGCGTGTAGTTCTGTAAATAATACCGTAACGTATTTCAGCTTGTGTATCTCTTTAAGCGACGCAGTTTGTGGTGACCAGAAATTTTTGTGTTAAAGAAAACACTTATTTCCCCACGAAGATGTATAATTTCCAAATGAAACTTTATTTTTCAAACAGAGGTGGCGTGATTGTGCATCTTTCCTCTCATAAAGCACGCCAATTAAAATCCTTTCTACAATGGTTCAAATAATGCGATTGGTTGAATTGTGGCTAAGATTACCATTAGACAACAAACTGCTCAAGGTGCTGTGTTTTGTGAATGAATGACGGTCGAATTTACAGGAACATGATAATAGCTCGAGGTGCCAGCGTGAGGAAACTGTGACTGCTGAGACTGTTGTTATCAGCGGATAGCTCAATCACAGACGAGCACTAGATGTTTACCAGGAAAAACATGGCGGTTAACTTAGGAAATTGAGGAACTTTGCCTGGTTGGTTAATTTTTAGGGATCCAAAGACGCTTTCGGTTTTGTGACTCAGCCCGGGATCAATACTTGATAAAGTTTTCGCTGTCGGTTCGGCTGATTTCTGCAGCGAAATTTTTAGCGAGAGATAAAAGCGATAGCTTGGAGAGGATAAAATAACCTACGGAAATATTACAACAGCTTTGTCAAAATAAGAAACGATCAGTTTTGCTCGTCGAGAACACGTCACACTTCCGTTGTTTTGAAAATGGTTCATGAGCAAAGCTAGCTCCTCGGTCGAATTTTTCACCTGCACGTCTCTTTTCAAAGGTTTGGACAGAACTCTGAAGTTTCTCAAAGACATTTCTGAGAAAACGAAAGTAGACAAACTCGTGCTCGAAAGTTTATCCAACTTTCTAAATCCTTATGTTATTTTCAGACTCAAATAAATTTGATATTGCTTCGCTTTTGGCATTTATTGCAATTACATTTGGCCGTATTCACTGTGGTAGTTATACTGAAGCAGGTTGTACGACGCATCTTTGTAAATGAGGGTACTGCAGCCAACCATTATCATGAAAACAGCTTGAAGAACATTGCATTTAGTCTTACCTGAAACACAGAGGTAAGGATTCAACCAATCCGATAATCGAATCTCCTGAGAAAATTCACCGTTAATCGTGACATTTGCTTTAAAGAATTGCTACGTGACCTCGACAACGGAAATCAAATTCCCTAGCTGTCACCCGATCACTCATTTCTGTACGGTTACATTCCCTCTGACCCCAATATCTATTCGGTGGGTAAATTCGATTCATGTGTTCATCTTGGCTAGATCGTTGACATTTTCGTGATTACACGTAGATAAGTTAAAGAGACAGATCGTCCCAAAATAAGAAGCCTGTTTGACTCTTAGTCACAGAGACAAGCGAGGGACCGGGCATGAGTGGTGGTTCACGATTAATATTAGCCTTGTCACACGGCAACTTTTTCGGTCATTTTCATCAACCAAGAGTGTGATAAAGATGAAAGCTAAAATCTGCCTTCCCTCTCCCCACCCATAAACAAATAAATGCAGCATTTCGGTTAACCGCGAACTTTTCCTCTTTTTAAAAAGTTGTACACTAAATGTGTATTTGGCGCTCGCGGCCTCGTACAGCGAACCGCCATAACTATGCAAATATGACTATTTCGGCGAACGGGCGACATATGTAGATTTTTCGCTCGAAATGATTTTGTATAAGAACAACTCTAACTCGCTCCTATGGTGTTTATTCGTTTGAATCTTGTGAGATTTTATAGGCTGATTTACATCTGTAAAGTTTCTTCTGTCTCTTTTCCCTCTCTAAGGCGAGGTAATCTAAGTTTCCTAAGTTTTTATTTGTTATTTGACAATAAATCCTTATTCCCCTGGTTCCGCAGATAGCAGTGCTAATCGAGGCGGGCCAGGATAATCAGTAAAAGAAGAGGAAAATACACAGTAAAAACTACAGATAAATAACTTTAGATGGTAAATACGAAAAAAATTAAGTCTACGGAAACAACTATGTGATTAATTCAAGTTGGCAGCGCATTATGTTGTGAGAGGTGAATAAGATAAAATGTATAAGGTAGGATGGGCGAGACAAAGGTGATAGCTACTAAGAGTATAACTAACTTTAGAGATTATCGATTTTAAGTCTCTGTAGGAGTCTTAAAATTCTAATATATTGAACAAGATCGTACGAATTTTAATCTGCTGCAAAGCAGCCTTGAAAATTCGATAAAAAGAAGGTTGTGGGGTTAACTTTGTTTGGATTCAGAACTAATTCAAATACCGGATACTGCAGATTGTAAGCCCCCTGGGCTCAAACAATTTCGTATAAGGGTTTTTTTTAGAAAGCCTTTGCTACTTTGACCACCACACACATTTCTATAATCTGTACTTTATTTATTTTATTCCGTATTCATTTGTTGCAATTTTACTTTTCTAAGTTAATTTTATGTAAATAGTGGGAAATCAATGAACCGTAGGGTGCCTATGTCCTAGAGGGGCTTCTAACCGGAATACAAAAAGCTACAGCAGTTCTGTTCAAAATACATTTTAAATTTTAGGCTGGCTTTAAATTATACTCCAAAACGTCACAACAAATCGAACAAGACTGGCACATAACAAAACAGGAGTTCAGACTTTTGCCTCGCAGCTCATCTGTTACGTATGATGCACGATCCTCGCAGTAGAGAGCGCTATTTATGCAATAGCAAAAATCAGACCTGACAAAAAAAAATCAGGCCTGTACGGGATTGGAACCACTGACCTCTGCGGTACTAGTGCAGCGCTCTACCAATTGAGCTAACAAGCCAACTGGGAGCAGGCCGTTAAGTTGATTCGTAATAAACCCGTGATGATAAATCACATACAATAAATATATGAAGCTCATATATTTGAACTGCGGTATTAGATACGTATGATGCACGATCCTCGCAGTAGAGAGCGCTATTTATGCAATAGCGAAAATCAGACCTGAAAGAAATCAGGCCACATACAATGAATATATGAAGTTCATATAATTGAACTGCGGTATTAGATACGTATGATGCACGATCCTCGCAGTAGAGAGCGCTATTTATGCAATAGCGAAAATCAGACCTGAAAAAAATCAGGCCTGATTGTCGCTATTGCATAAATAGCGCTCTCTACTGCGAGGATCGTGCATCATACGTATCTAATACCGCAGTTCAAATATATGAACTTCATAAGTTCATCTGTTGTTAAAATTGTCCACTCTAATTCACAGTAGTTAGGCTTCTCTTGCTTTATGGTCTAGGGTTAGATGAAAAGCCAGAGGGGGACTTATACCCAGGGATCTTATATAATATTATTTTCTCGCTTGCAGGTAGAAGGGCTTACTACTGTACAAAAGAAAGCCACGGCTTTCCATTTTTTTATCACCCCACTCCCTGACAGGATGCTTTTGCCCACACTCCTTTGACTCCCTTGCCAAGTTATTTAAGTTTGTGAATAAAAGCTGATAGTTTCGAAAGAAACTGTTTAGGGCTGCGTCAGTGGGAGTAACGAAATAATTTGGATATATCAACAAAGTTGAAATGGTAAATTGGCCACCGTAACGTTAACTTTGTGGTTACATGATAGCTTTAGAAGCTAATTAGCTAAGAAAAGAGAAAAGAGATCCTGATCAATCTACCAAGAAACTTACTGCTTGTCTTACACAGACTTTAAGTACTTGAAACTCCCTCTCACAGGCATGTTTGGTAATGTTGTCATTCTGTGACACACAGCCTACTTCCATATAGAGGGGCCTGAAAAAAAAAACTATTAGAAAAACAGGAAATCTAATTAACAATTGGTTCAAACGTCAGCATGCGTTCATCGAGATATGAAGCACGCAGGAAGTTTGGAGAGCACGAAAGATGCGTAAGAGTTGCTCGAAGCGTAGCCGAGAGCAACTCTAGCTTCTTGAGTTATCCATTCTATACTGAGCTAGAAAAAGCAGAATTAAAAACAACCAAACCACAGATGACACTACTGTTTCCCAGTTTGATTTCAGACATTGCATCAAAGTTCTGGGGAGGGAAGACAATGTTGATAAGCTCAGGAAATAGGTTTGGAAAAAAAAAAAAAAAAAACGAAAAAAAAACAATAAAAGAGAAAAAAAAGCTGCACATTTTTTGGTCAGTGTCCATCACAATTCCAATGGTGCTTTTAAGTTATTTTTTAATTTTCCTTCTCTTTTAAGTAAATCACTTTTGGGGCAAAATTACACCATTTGCTTAATTTCAAAGAACCAGAAGATATTCATTGAACAGTTAGGTTACTCTCTGTAATCCAACAGAGCAGCAGCGAACAAATATTCCCGGAGATCACCCCACCATACTGCTTTAACAGCTGACATGCAGGTGATCTTTGGTGGCAGTTTTATTACACCTTTATCACACTGTGATAATTTGATAAGCTGTCACCACAGAGAAACCTGACTTTGACTAAACCTTTTTTTTTCGGTAGTGAACCAAAGAATCCATTCCGCACTTCATTAATTGATCATAAGTTGCATTATGCTGAATTAACAAAAGTGCTCATTGCCTAGATATAAAGACTGACAGATTTCAGAAATTGTTTTTGTAAATAGGCTTATTTTTAAATATAATCTTTGATCTTTCTATTATTTGTATATACTTTATATCATACATGTATTTTTATCTTCCTATTTGATTTTTGTTCAGTATGTCTTATTTATTTTTAGACTCCTAACTGCTGATGTAACTTAAGATATGTCTTTTATCTTAGGAGGAATAGAGATTGATTAATTGAAGGGTAAATCAAGAAAAAAACAGAGCAAAACAAGACAATCAAAAATAATAATTATAAAAAACTGAAGATAAATTTATCCTAAATACTTCATTTTAAGTAGCAACTACAGGTAATCGCCATTTCGCAGAGAGGAAAAACATAGGTAAACCCTTAGCATTATGTAAGCTTAATTAAAAATAAACTTCATTCCAGGTCTCAAATAACTTTCCTATTATGTAATTTGTCACAGTTATGATAATTAGGAGCATGCAATGCTCAGAAAAGATATGTAGGTATAAACTGAAACAGTCCCTAAGTTACAACACAGCAGCTACATGTACCGATATTTTATCACCAAGTCTTGAACAAACTTGAATTTGAACCTGACTATGTTCAGCTTTGTAACAGAATCTGTACTTACCCAGGCGGTGTGCGCACTCCGATTGCATTGCATTGTGGTAGCGTTTTTTCAATATGGCGGTAAAAGTGGTAGAAATGGGTAGAGTTTGACTGAATATTCCGTAAAAGTTTAGCCATATCTTTTTCCTTTCACTATAGGTAGATATAATTTGATATAGTCTGAACGTGTAGAAGTATTTTTCGTGCGTATTTGTCACCTATTATATCGTTCTCAAGGTCAAACGCAAGCACTTTTTTTTTTAGCATGTGATTTGAGACCGGTTTTCGAGCAGGTCAAATTCGTTGTACGTCGTAGTTTGAAGCCTTTCAAAGATTTGTATGGCCACTTTGATCCTTCTTCAACAGCTCTGACCAAACGCGCTCAAATGCGCTCCAACGGTACAGATGTTTTAAGCATTTTAAGTGACGGTGTTTGAGACCCTTTTGTGGAGCGAAAAGGCCCCTTTTTGTGTTTAGTGTGTTGCGTTTCATAGCGTTACTACTGCAAGGGTATTTATCAATCGTGTTGTAAATCTACTTTCCTAAGTGAAGGAAAGCTAAATAATCGCAAGTGTTGTATGGTAAATCTTGATCATTGAATGAAGGACAGTTTAATTAGAGCAATGAAAAGAGTCACTTGATCAATGAAAACCTCTACCTTGCGTGAGGCGACACGCCGGAAAGCCGGAAAGCCGGAAAGCCGGAAAGCAAAAGGCAGTCGACCGTTGGAAGGTTTTGATAGGCCTGTGCATCTCCTACGATTCGCGAGCGCTTTTAAATCTTCTACCCTTAAGGTTTAGCTCTTATTAGGATATCTTTAGATGACTCTCCTTTGTGATGTGATAATAAGGGTCAGTTTTGAGGTGTCATAATTCTTCATCTGTATGTTCTTGAGGTTTGGCAAAGCCGTGTTCGCGCTGTTTTCTTTGTTTCAGAGTATACTTCTCTCCTTAAGTAATAACTTCAGAGATACGTTTTTCAAAGCCCTCATATAAGTTTCCTCTCTTCTCGAAGGGTATTTTGAAACCCTGTACGTTTTTACTAAACGTGGAGCGAGACAAATTCGTTCTTAGGAGGCGTGTGGCTTATCCTTTTACAAATCCCGTATTTACGCTTGGTGGAAAAAGTACGTCTATTACAAGGTCAGTCTCTCTAATATGCGTTTGCATGTCAAGGGTCAATTCACAGTTGAATAACTCGCTTCTAGGAATATAATTACTGACTTTGAAATTATTCATCCTGCCATCGGTTGTGAGTGTAACTGTTGCTATTTGTGTCGAGATTCTTAAGCAGATTGCAGTTTCGAATCTTTCTAAATAACGTCAGTTGCCTCCTGTGACGCTTGCGACAAACGAGATCGAAGTCGAAGGGTGTCGCTAAAGCGTGTTAATGCTACGGGACTATCTTACAGGTCGTGTGCTTCAAGTACCAATAACCACGGAAAACCAAGGTTGACGGTTAACGGTGATTTAATGATGATGAACGATTAGCGAACCACGATAGACAATCACGATCACGATCGTAAACTGAAATAACAATGCAATTTACTTAAAACGTTGCGTAACTCATGAACAAAACGCTTAGAGCAATTAACCTGCCTTCGTCGATAACGCGATCAAAATTAACAACAATCAACAGGAATACACGAAAATCATAATAAGCTACATCTAAATAACTCGAGATTGAAATCGATTGTAAAATTAACAAAGTGGGCGTTCCCAGCTTAGCGTGTCATTCTTTGATTCGCCCCCTTTAGATTGAGAACAATAAATTGTACTATTGTACGACTCTACACGTTAGCGTGCTTCTACCCAAAACAAGAAAACTAATCAAAGCAGGAAACTAGCAAAATTACTCACATATCGGTCCCGCTTGTGCCAAAGGTTAAGAACCAAAAACGGCAAGTCGAACAGATAGAATGGACAAGGCGAAATACAATTATACACTGGCTAAAGGGACGCTAAACGAGGCTTTTATACGCGCGTGGGGACGCTAAAATATCTGATTACAAACCAATCGAGAAAAGACAACAACGTAACCACATCCGTAACTAAAGTAATTGGTAACAAACAAATCAAATTCCACTTAGACTAAATGAATCGTTTGAGTATCCCTAACACCTCCTAAGAATGAATTCGTCACGGAGGAATGACAGGAGTCGCGCAGGCCCGTCAAACATTTTAACTTTCGAAGGAACGGCAACAGGCAGTGAAACCCCATTACAATCCACATATACTCACACCGTATCTCCCTGCCACCAGAGATGTTCACTCCAACGCGTCAAGATGTAAATGACTCAATTTTTGTTTTACAACCATGATGCAGCGCAATCAGAGTGCACACACCGCCTGGTACTTACCTGAGTTAACTACATGTACTACTGCAGTGTAGTAAACACAATGTATCAGGTAAAGTCTCACCTCTGTTTTGTGTTCTGTAAGACGCCTCGCCAATCCTGAGATTTGTCTGTAATCTTTTACTTTTGAGCTCACTATTTCAGGTGTTCAATTTGCTATGTCTGCCATTTTTGAAAGTGCACAATATATCCTGGGAGGCCTGGCTGGGAGCAACAAAGTGGAAATAAACTAGGTTAAATCCAGAAGTTTGTATTCACTTAATGATATACTTACTAGCAGACAAACAAACAGACCAAAACAGCTTATTGTAACATGTTTTTAAAATTCTGTGAAATGCAAAATCTTGGAAAGGTAAGAGAGAAAAATCTAATGAACGACAATTTTTTATTGGCTCTCTTTGGTAGAAGTTTTGTCAGTTGTCAATTAGTTGCAAAATTGATTCTTCTCATAGCAGGACTTCACCCGTCCTGAAGCTAACCGCCTCCCGGTTAGCTCAATTGGTTAGAGCACTGGACTGTTGTGCGGGAGGTCGATGGTTCGAGCCCCGGCCGAACCAACATTCAAGGTCTTAAAATAACTGAGGAGAATGCGCTACCTTTCTACAATATTAAAAAATGGATAGACATTCTAGTCTTCTCGGATAAGGACGAATAAACCGTAGGTCCCGTCTCCTGCATCTATTAGCTAGTTAATTTGGTTAGGCAGGGGACGTTAAAGAACCCACTCATGAGATTACTGTGATGTGGTCTGGCCTGTTTACTGGGAATTGAGAGGAGGGGGCATCTTCAAATAAGTTTCCTTCGATTGTTTATAAACTGCTAAAGCAGTCCGGCCAAAGTCCCCCGAAAGCTGTTGTCATGCGCATTTCATCATATCCACATGTTAATTTGCGTACATGTTAATTTGCGCAATATAAATATTAAATTATTATTATTACTGTTATTATTATTATTATTATTATTACCATTATTATTAAGCAAAACCGCAGAACCTGAAAGAACCCTGAAATGAGGGACTTTCTCTAATGGCATTGGCCATCATATATTTGCCACAATTGCTGTAAAATGGATGTTAAAATTAATGCTTCAGTGGCAAAGACATTTCAACCTCAGTTTTGTTCCCTGTTCTTGAATTTATTTACCACTCATCACAATATGGCAACATTGATATTGTTGTCGTTAAGCCTGTCTCTGTGTTGGCCCTGTAGCGCAAAACTCTACCCTTCCTATCTATTTCTGGAACTAATGCATCCTTAACCATGGCCAGATCTTTGCAACCATCTTAATCATTTTGTAGCTAATGTTATTATCTTTGTATTTTTGCCTCTCAGAGCCACTAACATGTTTGCCTTTAAATTCTGCATGTTTTTCTATTTGCTAAAACACTAACATATGTGCATATGTTAACAACGATATCAGCTCTGAAGGCAAGCTCAGTACTTATCCAATTATGTTTTATCATTCCACATGGATTTTAGTTCTAATTTTATTATAGTTGCATGCTAACTTTCATTATTTATAAAACCTAGAGAGCTGCTTTGTTCATGAATTTGATCTCTTTTTCTTAAGTGTTCTTCATAGCTAAAAAAGTCATCTAAAGAAGCTGAATATTAACTGTTAAAGGCTTTAAAGGTATTTCAGATATCACTATTTCCCCCATTTTTGCTGCTTACTGCGAACTGATTAAGGCCGTATAGGATCTGGTAAACCAGTTTCCAGGTTTCCATATCTACTCACTTTATGATCAGGTTTATTGATTTTCACCTTAACTGACAGTTTGAAAATATTCTGATATTTAATTTTCATTTTTAATAATATACATGAAAAAATGTCTCTGCTCTGATTGGTTAACATGAATACACCTTTGCCATAATCGCAGAAAATGCGATGGAGGTCTGAGACTGGTTATGAATAATTTCACGAAAGCGAGGCCACCCGAGCAACACATGGCGACGCGAATACAAACTCTCACAATTCCTCGAGCTTTTTAACCGAAAATGACATTCCTGGAGCTTCCTTAGGAGATAGAAATCTCTCACAATTCAAGACTGAGGACTTGAGACTATGGTTGAAGGGCAGAGGTGACCCAGCGAAAGGTTTAAAGACAAAAGCAGAGCTTGTAAAAAGGCTAGTTTCGAGCACAAGATGCGTACTTCGAGGTGTTTTGATTGCTTGAGAAATTTGTCAATTGTGATTACTTACACTTAAATTGACCTTATTTCTTATACTTTAGGGTCCTTTAATACATCAAGAGCGGAAAGGATAAAAACATCATTGATCCTGATCCCAATAATCTTTATTCTAAACGCAAACAACTACGCTCCGCAAACAACACAAGTTCACACTCCACCGCTAAACGACATGTTCCCGTCAAGTTCCCTGAATCTAGTATGTGGAGCTACTCACTTCAGAAGATGCCTCTGTTTACCAGAGCGGAATTAAACAATCATATAACACGTTCTGGGGTCTAGATAATTGCAAATTTCCATTAAAACACCGTTGCTGGGAAACGAAGTGTAGCAGGACACAGCAGAATTGTCGGCGCGAAATCTTTCAATAGAAAAAAGTCTACTTTTTAAACAGTAACAGTTTTCAGTTAATTCAGTGCAGAAGATAGTTAATTTAGTGCAGAAAAGGGTTAATTCAGTGCAAAGAAAGAAACAAACCAGACATTCTGATTGGTCAGAATGATTGGTCAGTGTCAATGTCAAGGTCAATGTCACTTGCAGGGTTTGAATAAATTATTTTTGCACCTGATGCGCGCGGTTTTCTTCTGCGTAGTTAGGAGAAACTACCTCGTATTTTTTCAAGTATATTATTAATACATAATCACGCGATTTTCTCGTGCAATTTGGAATGAGTAAACACTTGTAAATTTTTTCAGGGACCACAAATCGCACTCGCCCTACGGGCTCATGCAATTTTGTTATCCTTTGAAAAAATTTACTCGTGCTTATTTATTCCAAATTGCACTCGAAATCATGTGATTACCTATACTGATAATTAAAAAGGGTTAACTTCTTTGACCACTTATTGATTCTGGCCAATGGCCATGCCACGCAGTGTATTCCCCTTCTTCAACTGAGAAAAAAAAAACAAGTCTACATCATGTCGAGTGTGTAGAAAGCCGTTGTGAGCTTCTATCGTAAAGGAGAAGATAAAGCTTTCAAGCGATTCGAGATTTCCTGTTGGTGAAACGCATTGGAGTCTTCGGCAACACAATCATTATTGATTTCCTAGGGATCAATGACTAGTCTTACAAATTTGGGTTCGCCGGGCTCATATGCGCTCAAGCTCTATCGACTTATAAAATGAAACCTCCACGCCGTTCTACATATTGAACATGAAACCTTTAAGCGTCCTGCAATATGGACTCATGGCCAGAAATATATAAAGGACATCATGGCGGCAAAGTATGCACACCAGTAGTAATTAAGCTGCTTTAAAAATAGCTCCTTGGTAAAGGTTGTCTATGGCTGAATTGTGAAATTCCTCCACAATGAGGTTACGAAAGTGTAAGGTCAAGTTCCGCACATCGATAACATGAGAAAATACTCCAAAGATTACTCACGTCAAATATAGAACAACAGCAATGTAACAAAGTTCTGTCCAAACCACACATTCTATGGACACATTATGGCGGCATTAGCGTTTTACCTTACGTGTGAGTACCCTTTTCCACTCCGTATACGTCCACCGTGGCTCTTCGATGACTTATTCCGCTGTCGCAGTGATAGGTGTACCCCCGTGATATGTGTATCCCCGCACACATATCACTAGTGATATGTGTACCCCTGCACACATATCACACATATCACTATCACTTACGAGGGACATATTTTGTGGGTTTATATCTTAAAGTTTCAACCGATCCGACAACTAAATAGCGTGTTTACGCCATAAGTTTTTTTGGTAAATTAAAGGTCTAGAAGGTGTGGAAACTATTTCGTGTTCACGTTCCGTAGTTTACATCAATCACTCAGTATACATCAAATCCTTTTGAATTCATCTTTAAAGGGGCTTCTATATATTTTTGTTGTTGTTGTTGTTGTTGTATTTTGTTTTGAAATCTGTACGGCCCTGGACAACCAAGTCCTTATCAGGACAACCGAAGTCTGGGTTGTCCAGTATTTGCCAGCATGGACAACCTGGATGTTTTTCTAATTCCGAGCAGTGTATGTTGTGTCTAATAAGTGCTCACAAAAACGACAGGCCAACCAATTTGAACTACATGCGAAAGATCAGGTATTTTTATTGATAAATCAACATAAGTAAATAAATCAAAAACGATTGTTAACTGATAGTATTAATCTACTATTAAAGGCGATTTCCACTCCATGATAAGCAATATCTGCTTGCAATGATTATGTTTCAGTCTTCCTCAGATGTATATGTACTATCCAAAATAAAAATTTCAGAGCAAACCTTTTTTCTACGTTATAAATGTCACACATTCTTGCAAAATAGCAATGAAACTACAAAAAAATTGAACATTGTTCCAAAGCACAATAATACTTATTAATTTGTGAGCATAACAAAACACCTGTAAATCAAAGGCAAACTCTAAAACTGCATGTGTTGTAAAAGTGTAACCTATCAGTCAATGCAAAAAAATATCAACAAACTCCAAGAAGGGGGAGTACCCGCTGGAAATAAGCATTTATGGACAATTTTTTAAATTATTCTTTAACAATTTTTTTAATATAGACTGGTGAGCAGCACTTCTGCGAGCAGTAGTTGTAAAACTGTTTTTATTTTCCGACGCGTTTCGTCTAACTGTCGTAGACTTCTTCAGGGAGTTTTACAAGTGTAACTAAACACCTGTATTTATAAGCCAAAGTTACAGGGGCCGATGACCGTAGAGGCTTGGCCTTACACGTTGTAAATTTTTCACAACTTGGCCTGTTCCTGTTCGCCTGTTCCTGTTCGTAAGTCCGGCCAAACCTCAACGGTCATCGGTCCCCGTTACTTTGGTTTATAAATACAGGCGTTTAGTTATACTTGCAAAACTCCCTGAAGAAGTCTACGACAGTTAGACGAAATGTGTCGGAAAACAAAGACATTTTTACAAACTACTGTTCGCAGAAGTGCTGCTCACTAGTCTATATTTGAAAAAAAAAAAAGTAATTATTTATTTTTTGGAGGGGAGGAGGTTGGGGGATACATATATCACTGGCCGCCATATTGGAAAGGGTACACATATCACTAGTGATATGTGTGCGGGGATACACATATCACTGCGACACCGCACATCCTACGTATAATCCTCTGCGAAGACTGATCGTCCATTCAAGAGCTGTTTTAAAGCAAATAAAGCATCCCTCGTTCTTCCAAACAGATTTTGAAATGTGGATAACTCTGATTACACAGAATTGTGAAAATTGGACGTCGACTCGTTAAATTGTAGTTGTAAACGGGCTGAAGCCTTCGCTTCTAGCTCTAAGACAACAATTCCGCCACTATCGCTAGCTTTGTAACCAAGCTATTTAAAAATATCAATACCGCTTTTTTACCAGAAAAAAGTGTGAAAATTGCTGCTATGCAAATTAACTTTCCTCCCGTTTGCGGTTTCTCTTTCTCCACGTCACCAGATTGTCCCTTTCCTGAAGATTTTTTTGCTTTCTTTTCTCAAAAGAAAAAAATCGGCGATGCCTAAATTACTTACCTCACGATAAAACGCAATTTCAGCCGCTATGTGTGCAACCTCATTAGTTATTCAAATTCCGCAAATATGAGCCCACGATTACGTTCGACGTCTGTCCTCGATTTCTAGCCATGTTTTGGCAGCATCTCGAAGAAGTTTCTTAGGCGGATCACAGAGTGGGCGGCCAAGTGCTATAACCACCCTAGACCTAATACTCAGTGCCCCTGTCTATTATGCATTTCCAATCTGTCCATTTTAGGAAATATTTGCCTTCTGACACAATTTCCAACGAAACGGAAGTTGTCATGAAAGAGTTGATAGAGAGCTGCAGACAAATGAGACAGCAAACTATCAGAGCAGAGATCACGAAGGGCAAAGCACTCCCCCTGCGTTTTTATGCACAGCCCAAACCTTTAACAATATGTGGAAAGATTCTTTTTCCATGACGACTTTGAGGGAGACGATGAAATTCTTAATTCCATGGCTAAAAGAAATTTTTTTTGTCCGACTATAACTTTTGTCAGCGACACAAGTATAACACAATTCCAAACCAGCGTTGGACTTGAACCAACACAGGTTGATGAGCACGCCGGAGAGCTGACTCGGAAAGTGGATTCATGGAAAATGAAGATAAAGAGTTAATGGATTTTTTTATGAATTGACTTTCCGCTACAAGATCTGAACGGCAAATTAAAGCCTCGGCAAAATTTGATTTATGAATTTACCTCAACGCCCTTGCCGCAACATTAGAAGAAAACTATTGAGTTTATTCTTGACTGTAACAAAACATGGACTTGTACCATCATCGAATGTTTACTTTACGCACCATTTAATAACTTTATCTACCCACCATAATGAATCAGATCAGATCAATGAAATCACTACGTCAGAAATGTAGTGACTGCAAGTAAGCAGGTAGGTTTTGGACTAGCTAATGTGTGAATGTTAACCGTCAGTCATCAAAAATCGGAAAAATTAAACGCGTCAAAGCTACCCCGCGTTGGGTCTCTTGTTAAATCGTTAAAAGAGAAAAAAAATGTTCTACGTGTCATCCTGAAGTCCTGAATTTTGCATACTGATCTTTGAAATACAATTCTCAATGCACATTTTGAAAGTCGTTTTACAAAAAACATTAAACAGTCTTGTCATTCATATAATAGCCACTTTGTAAACTTGAGTTTCAAATACCTTCATTCTGAAGTGAATGCTCACTTTAGTTGAGCTGGCATCATATAGTTGACTTTATTTTTGGTGGTTCAGACGAAACTCCCATTATCATGATAAAGTACACCATGATAACATTATGCCCGGCCAGGTGTTATGTATATACCAAAACGCCAGTTTCTAATAATTTAAGACCTCACCCTTCAAAGCATTTTATGTCACTCTACAACCTTGCTCTGTTACAAAACTTGCTGATGATATTCTGTAAAAACGTTATCTTTAGAATATTCGTCTGGTATCTGCCCTGCCTATATGACATTATTCCTGAAAGACCCAGAAAGCCATCCCTTTGACACATTTTTACTATTACATTGTACTCCTAGATGACCGAGTTCTTCCTTACATATATTAACAACGTATTCTAGAACTACGGCATAATTACATCACCTAATTGAACGTTCTAGAAATTTCCACGGTACAACATCACAAAGTTAAAATATCCCTGTCACCGTGACTACAATGGACTACAAAGTTGTTGACACAATGATTTTTTCAACCCCCTATCACCTCAATGTTATGTTCTTTGCCCTCGCTTAGTTAACCATTTCGACCCCTACTCCCAAAAACACAATGTTGTATCGTGATTCCATGAACTTTCAGCCAAAATTGATTGGCCGGTGGGAGGTCCATTGACGACTTAGAGTGTGGTAGGAACAGGACTGTTCTTCTTTACATAAAAAGAACTCTTCAAATATGATGTATCAACTAATTTGGACGCTGATTGTAGGCATTCTAGAAATTACCAGAAAGAGATACTTTTCTACTATCCATAACATTATGACCGATCATAACTCGCTTACAAATGACGGTATAGTGTAATCATTTTTAATGGAAAGACTGAATTCTGAACCAGCATCCATTTAGTCTGTGCCGCAATAGCGGAGGAAACATTGGGGTGTGCCATTTATGTAGTAAACATAGTAACCGCCGCAGTTTCTTACTTTAATTGAACTTGAAAAGTAGCAGCAGTTTGATTTCCAGTGGAAGCAAACCGTTCTGGTGACCCGACCATCAATCTCTGTGGGATGCGCACCATTTAGCCAGCCAGGTGCGTGAGTGTTACATCGGTGTTTAGGCGGACATGAAGTAGGCATTGTTGTACCTGCTGCTCCTTCAAAACGATACCAACCATGAAGTCTGCTGTCACAAAGCTTGTTTCGATTAACATAGGTTATCCTTCTGCTTATCCCCATCAGACCTTCATAATTTTGACATTCTAGGAAAGGAAGAGGACATAATGATTTAGGTAACTGATAAAACAAACAAACAAACCAAAAGTCTCGCGATGAAATTCAGCACATTTCCTCAAAACTCGCTTGACAACCTGTCATCGCATGTATAACTTCCATAAGTTATTTCATGGTGTAATAATCTTAAAGGCCGTAACCAGGAAAACAAAAATGCAAAATATAATAAATAAAGATTACTTCATGATTGGTGGGCTCGTTCGATTTTTACACGCGTGTTGTGTGAAATCGCAATCGAACGCCGAGTGAGTCTTCGAGCGGGTGAGTTTGTGATTCTTCACAACAGGTGAATAAAAATCGTACAAGCGAACTAATCATGGAGTAATTTGATTATCACATAAGTACTAAAGTAAAACAAATGTTTGTAGCTTTAAATCACAGTCAACTGACCGCAAAAGACAA
The DNA here is from genome assembly GCF_964205215.1 of Stylophora pistillata. Lineage (NCBI taxonomy): Eukaryota > Metazoa > Cnidaria > Anthozoa > Scleractinia > Pocilloporidae > Stylophora > Stylophora pistillata. The sequence goes on from NC_142520.1 coordinate 34,306,353, forward strand.
CGAAGTCGCGAACTCGATATCGCTTTTATTCGAACCCAATCAATACTGTCAAGACGCCTAAAATACTGCATTCGAATATGCTTAAAAAGGCCAAAGGACTGTACTTTTAAAATATTTAATTTCAAGAAAAAAAAAAATTACAAACCCCATTCAAAGAAATTTGGGCTTACGTTGGACAATTGAAGGGCTTCTGAAAATATTAGCTCGCATAAGCTTTCAAACTGGCAAAGCGATTTCCACTCTGAATCAGAGTCGAGTAGTTTTAGTCTTTTTGAACTCTTTGTAGACTTTATCTTAGTTTCTGGAGTGGCCAAGGCCGGTGTTTGATTGAAGGCTGCTGAACGCCATTTTTAAATACCCCAATTTTAGGAAGGAAGAACACGAATTTGGCCGCTATTCTCCTTGTTTTGAAGTCTCCTTTGGCTTTCTAGGATAGTAAGGTACCAGGCCTTTCTCACGTGGGGTTTTACGAAAATAGAAAATGACGTGTTCACTTCACTTCCACCGCCGCCATATTGAATTGTCTGTAATACGATAAACCGCTGACACTTCTTAACGGGCTCGAAATGTCCCCGATTTCTGGTGATGGCTCCTAACAATTCTTTGTCACACAGTAGTTTTATCTCCTCTTCTGTAATAGCAACTGAAGCGTTATGATTTTCTCCTTTTCCTTTTTGTTTGAGATCCTTTTGTTTTGATTGTAAAGCTATGCGTGCCTGTTCAAACTCAGCGTTTTTTTATAATGCCGAATCCGTAATTCTTCTTTTTAAAATACCATTCAAAATTGGCCATCAAAGAACGTAAGGAGCTGAGTTCATGGCCTTCGTTGCTGTTTTTCTTTCGAACTGATGTATGCATTCAGCTCCTTCGGGGGAATTTCTTCTGTAAGTCTTTACTCGTTCCTCAGCGTCAGAAATTCCTTAAGTAAAGCAACATTCTGTTGAGTTTTCTTTCGTGTATTTTCGTTTTCTTGGTCCTCGATAAATTTTTCCTCTTAATTAATATCTGCAAAACATGAAGCGATAATTCAAGCAGGAAACGTTGCAAATTTCCACTCTGCATTACTTCGCATGGCCGCCCTGAAAGGCGGGAAAAACCGATACGATTTCTCTCACTTGTGAAAATATCGTATCAGGCTTCTGATTGGTCATACTATATATTTTACTAGTGGAAAAAATCACCAGTGGGATTGCTTTCATCAAAGCGATAATATTTTAATTGGGTGAGTTTACACTGAGTAAACCTCAGTACTTACATGATAAAGTAAAATATTAAGACTTGATTGGCATTTTTATTTTCTAACCATTTTCCCTGCATTACCGCAGTAGGGTAGGAGTAGAACGGAACATATGCAAACCATGCGAGTAGTCCACCCAATAAATCCCACCCATCCCACCCCAGGGGAGGACATCCATCACACAGTAATCTCTTGCGTGGGAAACTAACATCTCCTACCCCTGACCCTGCAGGAGACGGGACTTCCATTTATTCGTCCCTATCAGAGAAGACTAGAATATCTAACCATTTCTTGACGTTATAGAAAGGTAGCATATTCTTCTCAATTATTTTAAGACCTTGAGTGTTGGTCCGGCCGGGGCTTGAACCCTCGACCTCCCGCACATCATTCCAGCGCTCTATCCATTGAGCTAACCGGGAGGCATGCCTACCTGATGGGAGAGTCACGCAAGATCTTCCATCCCCTACGTACAGCTGGTTACAGGAACAGATGAAAGATCCTTCAGTGTTAACACATGTGGCTGAAACATTGCAGTCGTGTTCACCGCTGACACATTCATCAATATCTTTTGATATAGAATGGCAGGTTGATATATACATGAAACATAGGAAGAACAATAAGTCTCCGGCGTTCTGGAATTATTACAGACTTAGATCTAATGAATGATAAATGGCCTTGCTTGACGAAAGTAAGCAACATTCCGCTATGAAATACGTAACTTCACTATTAAACCTCTTTTTACCTGTGCAAGTATGACCATCTCCAGAAAAACCGGTTTTGCAAAAACAACGATACGATCCCATAATGTTTTCGCAGTCGGCGTTCTCATCACAAGCATAGACGGAGGCATTACATTCGTCAGTGTCTGTCGATAGATGATATGTACATTTACAACGCGTTGTTCTGGGAAAGTTATCATGTATGTTCCCGTAGTTGTGTTGAGCGATGTGTCGAACTTCTATTTCAAAGTCACGTGAAAATATGAAACTTGCTTATATTAAGTTTTTAACTCTTTCTGAATTTGGTTTTGACTTTGAACGAGTTCCAAGTAAAGAGAGTTTTGGATTTTTTTGTTGTTTTAAAGGGGTTCTTACCTTTGAATGTCTACATTACCTAATTCGCGAAATTGAATAGGACCCGTTAACTGCTCAAGCAGCGATGAATGAAAATACTTTTAAAATCAGCCTAGCATTTCACTTTATGATTCTGTGATAGCTTTGGTAGCTCTCAATAGGTTTAGGGAAATCAAAACATTTTTTCCTCAATCTTGGGTGTTCTTGAGTCAGACGTTGGTGGGACTTGCTCACCGGAACTTAACGGAGCCTTTTAATAGCAGGACTTTGATATGAAAATAGTCTAGGGGGGTTTTACCCTTGCATTTGTGTCCATCTCCAGTGAATCCAGAATTGCAAGAGCATTTAAACGATCCCACGGTGTTTGCACATGTGGCATTGTCCTTGTTACAGTTGTGGGTCCTTAAGGCACATTCATCGATGTCTGAAATGAAATGAATAGACCATATTTGTAAACGCGACAACTTTGATATGAAAATAATCTTCGAAGGAGTCTACCCGTGCATTTGTATCCATCTCCAGTGAATCCAGGATTACAAGAGCAATTAAACGATCCCACGGTGTTTGAACAAATAGCATTGTCCTTGCTGCAGCTGTGGGTCTTTAGAGCACATTCATCGATGTCTGAAATGAAACCAATAGACCACATTTATAATGACGACAACCAAAGCCGTGGCTGCACGAGTAAAAGGGGGAAATCAACAAACATTTGAACATCATAGTCTGAATGATATCAAGTGATCATGAAAATTTCTTTTTTTTTCTTCAGGCAGACTTGCAAGTTTTCACCCGCCAATACAATAAAGGATCACGATTTAAATAAAGACGAAGATCCGAGCAATTGTGTCTATCCCCATCAAATCCAGGTATTTTTACCAGTGGCAGACTCATTTGTGCAGTTGTGGCTGCATCTAGAGCACTCCCCAATGTCTGCGGACCATACCTATGATTGTTATTATTAATGGAGCTGGTGGGGGGTGCGTCTCCGTATATTGAAAATTGCTCAGCTTTTAGCGCAGTTCCAACTGTAGATATGATGTACATTTCTCGTGGTAATTTGGTTTTATCAACTGCGCTGATAACGTATATTGGCCACCGTAAAGGGTTTCAAAGCTGACGTTTCGACCGTTCCCCCTTCGTCAGGGCTATGTGTGTGTCTATACAAAAAGTGAATCTACGCTAATTAAAAGAGAAACTATTGTCAAGAGTCTTGCAGCCTCCGAACAACCTAAACGGGAAAGGCTGCAGACTGCCATATGTTGCTTAGAATGAGGGGTAGTTATAGATTAAAGTGTCTTGTGACAGGTTTTGATGCGTCCTTGTCATTCCTTTCTACGTCGCGAAATTCTTCTCGGAATCGGTCACCTACGTAGTTTCCGTGTTTCCCCAATGTATATCTTTTCGCATGAAGTGGAAGTTATGCAATATTTGACATTGGCGGAGGTACACACGAAGTGATTAGTAGTCTTAATGGATCGTTTGAGTCCCGATATTTTCTCAGCGTTGTGAATGAAAGGACAAGTTTTGCATCGTGTGTGAGCGCGTTTGAAAGTTCCGGGTTGGTCATTAGTTTGAAGTGAGCTTCTGACAAAAAGTTACCGATGTTTTTGTCGCGTTTGAATAAAACAAGTGGAGGTTGCGAAAAGATAGTGCCAGTCTCTGGATCGTTTCGAAGTAGAGTAGACTGTAGAGTAGACTGTATTTATTAAGAAAAACATTGCAGTTAAAAAACTGAATTGCGTCTCTTTACAAGTAAGAAATAAGAAATGATCTATAACTACTATAATAAAATTACAAAGACGACTATCTTAACAATGAATGAATATCCAAATTTAGTATATACTAAAACAGTGGATAGCGTTAAAGGCGTGCTCTGATTGGCTAGTCAAACTCCGAATATCCTTTGCTATTTACCTCCGAGCAACTCGGGAAAAAATGGCGTCCCGGTTTGCATCCATGACAAGCGAAGAAATCACTCAAATCAATTTTGGTGGTGTATATTACCTCACAGTTTTAGTATATACTAAAACAACTATTCACCTCAGTGTCAATGGTTAGCTGTGGATATTTACCTCGCCGCTTCGCAGCTCGGTAAATATCTACCACTAACCACCTCCACTTCGGTGAATAGTTGTTAACTATTTGTCTTTACAAGAGGCGTGGCAAACCTCCTCTGCCTTCTCAGCTCATATGAAATAGAAACTGAGGGAGGGAGGCAGGAGGCTGGTAATCTTACTAAGTGGATCATTAAAAATAGGCTTAAACAGATGTTCTCTTAAAATTTCCTGGTGGGCCCTGATGGACTCGAGCCCTGCTAACTGAAGGGCGTGCGAGTAGTGCACCCTGGGAAAAATGCATGAGAGGGCCCTCCTTTGCACACTTTCAAGCTCGACTTGAAGATACTTTGGTAAACTGTAATGGAAATAAGGACAAGCATAATCTAGTGGAGACCTAATACATGCGCAATAAATGTGTTACAAGATCTGAAGTAAGACGCTTTCCTAACAAGTTCTCCTATATGGTCGTTCCACGTTAACGTATCATTGATTGTCAAACCGAGTAACTTTGTGCTCTGTATGGTTTGGATAGGAGATCCGTCTACGCAAACCCTAGGGAGTTGCGGGGATCACGACTGAAGAATATAACTAATTCTTTAGTTTTCTCGCCATTAAGCTGGAACAAATTTTCCCTGGACCAGTCGTAGATTGCTTCTACTGCTTCTTGTGATTTACTCTGTTGGCCTTTAGGTATGCTCTCTGATGCCGTAGTATCATCAATATATTTCCACATGTTAAAGATACTTGGAACATTCAAGTCATTAATCATCAAAAGAAAAAGCCAGGGACCCAACTTTGTCCCCTGTGGTACTCCAGACGGCACTGTGCCCCACTCTGAAAGGCAGTCCTTTCCAAGTTTGACTCTTTGAGATCTTCTTGAAAGGAAGTCATTAACCCAGTTGATCACACTATTAGGAATATTGACCTACTTCAGTTTGTTGACCAAAATCTTGTGGTCTATGAGGTCAAAGGCATTTCGATAATCAAAGATGAGGATAAGCACAGAAGCACCATTACTATCCGTTGCTTCGAGCCACTTACTGAATCATACTGATGAGTGCCAACACAAGTAATTTTTAGGTTTTTCCTTTTACGAGTAATCGATTTAACTGCGTGTTTTTGAGGGTGGAATGTAAAAGTAAGTGGAATGCGCTCGGTATTTACCTTCCGTGACGTTTGTAGTGCTGACTGTCGAGCAATAAGTTGGGAGCGGTAGTGGCCTACTTGAACGACAGGCAGGATAATCACATTTTTCAAACTGACACATTGCCTCTCATTTTTCAAAAAAATCAGATTCATCACTACATGAGCGACGAAGTCTAAGAAACTGGGAAAAGGGAATGGAAGAATGTCAAGAATTCCATTTGCTTTTCATTCTACCAGTTTATTCTTGTTTTCCTCGTCAACATGTTCCCACCAATAGCGTAGCTCCACTCTCTGCATATAAACACACACACAACCCAAATTACCTTGTTACCACCACCGACGCAGCACCACACTTTCTTTAGAAACTTATCCTCTTTATATATTTCTCATGGCTTATTAAAAGGACATTGCCGTGTTTCTACCACAAATATCAAGAATTTGAGGTCTCTATTAATATTCTGAAAAAATACCAGGTGGCTGTCTCTACTGTCTTTGTTGTAGACAGTTTTAAGGTTTGACATATTGGTATAGCAAAACATCATGTTATGAACATATATCGTTACCTGTGCACTCCTGCTTTTTCCGACTGAAGCCAGGTTTACAAATGCACTTAAAAGAGCCCTCGGTATTTTGGCAAATTACATTTCTATCAGTGCAGTTATGGGCGTTTTTAGAACACACATCAATGTCTGAAATCAAAGTAAGGGAATTCTGATCAAAGTCTTAGATAAATGGAGGGGCTGGGTGGGTGGGTGGGTGGGTGGACTCTCTGTCAGGTGGAGATTTACAAGGAAGCAAACGAGTGTCCTGAGGCGTTTACACGCTCAAAATTGATTTTTTTTTTGGATTGCATTTTAAATTGTTTATCAAGTAAAATGTTATTTCGTGACCGTTCAAGTAGAATATAACAGGAAGCGTTGCGGCATAAAATAATCAAAACAGTGATGTATTTAACACGCATAGGAACAGCAGCATGGTTGTCAAGTTAACCCACGTTTGATAGGAAATTAGTGCCCGCTAATCGTTTTGGGACGTGAGCAAGCCTTTGATTCCCACACGGGATTATGTTTCTGGGTGTGGATTTTCTCAGCTAATAAACGTAGCGATTTTTGTGACCTCAAGTTAGAATGGAATAGAATGGATAGATCGTAGAACGGAATGCGTAAGGTTGAACTGTCGTCAATAAAACCTTAATCGAATGAAAGTATACAGTCCAAGATTACTGAACAAGCGTGTGCGAGAATTCTCAGTGACGCAAGTGAGAAATTGCGAAAAGCGAGCCAGATATGGCGCAGCTGTGGGGAGGCGTTTTTCTCTCCCTCACTTTTTGCTCTTATTCCTAGCATGAGTCCCTCGTGCTCCTAATAGCTGCACTTTGACATAACACTTTAGATAATACGCTATACATATGGATGGGGGAGTGAAATGGCAATCCCACCGTCGGCTTACATTTTCTCTCCGGCTTAAAACCTCTAAAAGAGTACGTAAAGACAGCAGAGTGACAATAACTGTCAAAAAAGAAACAACAACTTTGAGTTTAAATTTACAAGACATGTTTCGACATTCCCATGTCATCTTCAGTTGCAAATGAGCATTTAACTGTTGTACATTTGAATTTATATTATGGTACGTTACAAACTACGTGTCAGGCTTACGTTACACTTGAATGTTAAAAACGCGAAAAACGTAAATAGGGCGCGCTTGACTAGATCAAAAAATAATTAAATAAATAAATAAAAATAAATTAAAAGACCAAGGAACAACATAATTAAAAGGAAAGAGACAATTCTAGATGTTTCAATTGCTGATTAAGGATAGGTTTTTCCCACTTAATATGCAATGCCTCTTTGATCTTAATTTGGTATTTTGAAGCGGCAGAATCTAAGATCGTGAAACATTCAGTATCACAAGAGTCAAGACAAGCCCTTGATGATTGCAGGTGCTTGTAAATATGCGAAGTTTTGTCCGACAAGAGGTGCTCACGAACTCGTGTACAAATGTGGCGAGTGGTCTCACCAATATAACTGACATTAGAGCCAGCACATGAAAATTTATATGACACGCGAACGTAGACCTAGCGGTACTGAATCTTTCACACTGAACATGTTTCTGAGTTTAAACGTACTGAAGACTAACTTAACATCTAAATCAGCTCTACAATAACGTTTGAGTAGTTGTCTTAACTTAGTCTGAGCGATGTTCGAAAACCGACCAACATAGGGAAGTTTATAATAGTGCGCAGAAGGTTTACCGGAGTTAGAAGAGGCGTTCTGCCCAGAAGGAGAAGAATTATTTTTCTTCGCTAGATACCTGTAAATGATCTTGTCTATGACCCAAGATGGAAACCAATTTTTCCATAGCAAGAAAATAAGTTTCTTGACATCCAGATGAAAAATAATCCTTTTCCTACTGGGCAGAACGCCTCTTCTAACTCCGGTAAACCTTCTGCGCACTATTATAAACTTCCCTATTGTGACCAGGCTCACAATTGTGCATGACATTGCAACATTTTTTGTTATAATTTTAGAATTACATCTTCAGAAACTATTTCCTGTGATAACAAAATTATCATACACACAGGATTTGCATCATAAATTTCCTTTAAGTCGCACCATCACACCTAACTATTTCCTATGATAACCAAATTATCATACACACAGGATTTGCATCATAAATTTCCTTTAGAATGATCACACCTAACTTCCAAAATTTTAGAGAATTTCCTGCTATTGTTCGATTCCTTATAAAAAGAAGTACAGTTAGTTAGTTTAACTCAGTAGTTCAGAGTGTCAAGATCAGCACTTTCAAGCTCAGAACCTCTTGGTCACAAAAAAAGTAACTCCAGTACATGTAACCTCAAGTTAGTGACCTATTTTACTGAGGATTTGGTATGTCACATCTGACCCATTATTGTATGTCTTACAGTTTGAGTTCAAGAATAATATGGTTCATGTGTACTTATCTCAATCCAATTGTTTAGTCTTTGCTTGAATCCTTATATTAGTTGATTCATGTTCAAAATGTGGCAAGATTACATTCAGCTTTCAGAACATTGCATTTATCTGTATACTTGACTTAAAGTTCATTGGTTAAATCAGATATTTCACTACAGTCTTCATTGTTTGTTCATCAGTAATGACAGATGTTGTCCTGTCACTGAATGAGATTTTGCCAGTCTTCCTAGTTTTAAGTCGAAGGACAATATGAAATTGTGATTGAAATTAGTCTTATCTAATGTTATGTTGTTTTGAGCTATTGTTTTATCAGTATTGACTTGTTTTCAGTCATTTCATGTATAATTCTAAGAATAGCCTACCATTCAATTGGTTAATAGGATTAAATCTTTTAAGTGTCACAAAATGATTACTGTTCTGTCATGCAATGCTTTAAAATGGTCTTGTTAGTGCCTTGCTATTGTATTACAATCGATTGTATTTTTTTACTAATTGTTTTATTTCATTATTTTAAATTATTGATTTGTTATTTGTCATTTATTATTTCTTTTAGCTTGCAATCACCCTTTCTTTTTATCAGTTTTATTTCTTTTGTACTTTCCTGTTTAAATAAATTTTATTGTGGCTATAAGTCTGTCTCGTTGTTCAAATAACAACATCAGAACCTGCCTCAGTCACACTATGTTGGTCGGTTTTCGAACATCGCTCAGACTAAGTTAAGACAAATACTCAAACGTTATTGTAGAGCTGATTTAGATGTTAAGTTAGTCTTCAGTACGTTTAAACTCAGAAACATGTTCAGTGTGAAAGATTCAGTACCGCTAGGTCTACGTTCGCATATATAAATTTTCATGTGCTGGCTCTAATGTCAGTTATATTGGTGAGACCACTCGCCACATTTGTACACGAGTTCGTGAGCACCTCTTGTCGGACAAAACTTCGCATATTTACAAGCACCTGCAATCATCAAGGGCTTGTCTTGACTCTTGTGATACTGAATGTTTCACGATCTTAGATTCTGCCGCTTCAAAATACCAAATTAAGATCAAAGGGGCATTGCATATTAAGTGGGAAAAACCTATCCTTAATCAGCAATTGAAACATCTAGAATTGTCTCTTTCCTTTTAATTATGTTGTTCCTTGGTCTTTTAATTTATTTTTATTTATTTATTTAATTATTTTTTGATCTAGTCAAGCGCGCGCTATTTACATTTTTCGCGTTTTTACCATTCAAATGTAACGTAAGCCCTGACACGTAGTTTGTAACATACCTTAATATAAATTCAAATGTACAACAGTTAAATGCTCATTTGCAACTGAAGATGACATGAGAATGTCGAAACATGTCTTGTAAATTTAAAATCAAAGTTGTTGTTTCTCTAAAAGAGTATATCAAAACGATGACATCTAATAGATAGTTTATATTTGTGACTATCACTTTGGACCGGTTATTCAAACAAAATTTAGCCGTTGGTTAACAAAACCGCGGTCTAAGCTATTTAAATCTCGCCGAATCTTCTATTTGAACATTTATTTTTGTGAACAGTATCAAGACGGACGAAAGTTAGCAAAAAGGAAATAAATTTATTCAATGAAAATCACCCTCTTTTAGAGAATACGTAAGGGTCACTGTTTGTGTAAAACCTCGTTTTGAGTTAGACCGCGCTTAAGTAACCGGTTCTTTAGGTTTTACCTTTTTCACAATCTTGGCCCGTGAATCCAAAAGTACATAGACATCGATATCGTTTTCTTGTAAATCCTGACTGGCAGGTGGCTTTGTTCTTGCATGGAGATCCAGCACAATAATTCTTCAACACAAACAAGAAATCTGTCACTGCTGTAAAAAAGTTAAACTCTGCCTTGAAGACTACTTCCTATAGCTTGAGAACTTCAATAAAATGCAGCTTCCTGAAGCAACAGGAAGAATTATTATTCCCCCTGAATAACATTCTAACCCATCGAAGGTAATTCATAGGTATCTCGTCAGATTTCTGTGACACTTAGCCGGGGCCATTAGTACCGTTTGGAAAAGAAGTTGTCTCAAGAAAAAGTGAGTTTCTAAAGAACGAAACAAGTTAATCCCAGTCCGTTCATAGCTCAATTGAATCATTGCAATCTCAATCGTGCGCTCTCTTTAGCCATCAGACTTAGTTTAAAGACAACGCTTCAAAATATATCTTAGTTACTTATATCTTAGTTACTTTTGCCATAATTTTATCTTACGATATTGTGAAGCGCGACTGAATATATTCATATAGAGGTCTGCGTTATATAAATGTAAATTATTATTATTATTATTATTATTATTATTACTATTGTTAAATTAAATGACCCGCTTTGCGTCCGTATTTTCATTCTCCAGAAAACCAATGAAAACAAAATAATTTCTCATAACCTCGCTATCTTTACTGAAAGGAAAAACAGCTATCAGTTATCAACTGTGTTTGGACGACGTTTCCAGACGGAACTAGAAAAAGGCGTTGCTTTTGTTAGTGGTGTTGGGCACCAAAAATTCTTTCGTGCGTCAAGGGACACTTTCATTTGTAATTTCAGTCTTGTCTACAGAATGTCCTTCATGGCACAACATGTATCTTTGTAGCTTGAAACGAAAATAACAGTTAGTGTATAAATAACTCTAGTCAAATATGAAATTATCAAAATACGCCCTCTGTTCTTACGAATCGATAAAAGCGTTGATACTTAACGACTCGTACCTTCGTTCCATGATATACGTAGTTCGCTGCTTTCACCAGATCATCGTCGTACTCTTTGGCCGTTGCGTTGTTCATTTCACAGTTGTCTGTTCCTGCTTCATTTTGTCCAAAATAAAAGTTAATGCTGACACAGTCATGATTCAGGTAACAACGATATTCACACGCATCCCTGTCAATCACACTGATGTTTGCCATGGTGTGGTTAACAAGACGTTCTCCGACAAAAAACAGAGAGGATGGAAATGCTAAGATACGGCATTGATCTAAAAATAAAAAAATTATCTTTAATTGAAATGCGAAATGGATCATCAATACTGTTCTGAGGGTCTCAGATGGTGTTAAGCTCTTTGTCAAGTGGAAAACATGGGACGCATATTGTATTATCATTGTATTATATAGAAAAATTCACTGCCTGACGAGTGAATTCCACGTTAAATTTCACGCGAAAAACCGATATCGTACGAATCGCGAAGCGATGAGTGCGATATCGATTTTTCAAGTGAAATTTAAGTGGAATTCACGAGTCAGGTAGTGAATTTTTCTTGAATCGCATAACTGACTAAAAAAAAGAAAACAAGAAATTAAAACGGCAATGTTATTGTCTGTTTTTATTCCGTACGCGCGCCCTCAAGAAAGCCATTTTAAAGTTAACTGTCAGAACTGTCATCGTTAAGGGAATGGAAAGCAAGGTAAGTCGCTCACGTTTGAACCGTCGACAGTTTTAATTGTACCTCGTGAATTTTTCTTGCATCACATGGCTAAAGCCACCAAATCACTGGGCGAAACCAGATGTTTTGTATTTTTGTGCGCCACGCCAGTGCGCATGGAAACCCTTTCAAAGTCAGGTGTCAATATCTAGCGAATAGAGGGAACAAGATATTTTTAGAATGAAAACCACTCTTATTTCAAACTCGTGGAGAAAGCGGTGCCTCACATTTTACAATCTTCAGCAAAAAAACTAAAAGTACACAATACGGAGTTATTTAAGACAGAGATTTGCCTGCTACCACTCAACTTGGCAAAATGTGGAGCCGACAATCAACAACTGAATGGTCAAATCCTCAAGCGAAATGAAAATTTCAAGCGTTCCGGTATCAAAGCAAGATCTACAAATAACCGCTAAGTGCTTTACAGTTGTAAAAAAAAGTGTATTCAAAATATAATGATTAAGACTGGAATTTCTCGGTAAACTCTGGCGAAAAACAGTTCAGTTAAAAGTCACAATTTTAACTGTTTTTCTTTCATCGCAAGGAGTCGCTCGTTGGTGTCAATGCTGGACTGAAAGTTTACGGAAATATTTACTGGAGAATTATTAAAAGTTACTCCAGTAAACATTCCGCCAACTGCTCCTGCCATCAGGTAACTAGAACGACTGGCATTGCTGTCAAGGTCACTAGTAGCTGCTGTGTTGCTTGGCGTGGCTGAGCTGTTGAGAACAATCTCCTGTAAAGCATGACTTGAATAGCCGTTGGTAGTTGTCGCGCTTGGCGTGGGTTGAAACCGGCCAACTTAGTGGACATTCGCCGCTGTTTTTCCAGATGATTATGGCTGTAGCTGGATATGGATTCCGGATTGGAGTGGCCAGTGAGCTCTGATATCTCCACTGGGTCGAAATCATCACTGAGCGCTTGGATGACAGTTCTTCGACCACTCGAATTTGTGAATTTGCCGTCTAGTGTTTTTTGAAACCATGTTGTATCTAAAAGAGGCCAGTTCGTCGTCTGTATAGGCTACAATGGTTTGGATTTCGGGAAAAGAGGCTTGACCTTTTTCGTCATTGATATATGTTTTGGTTTTCTTTCGTAACGCTTGTTTGGTTTTCCTCGGCGAGAACTGTCGTTTGGCTTTCTTCCCTCGTCTCTGACATTTTGATTTTTTCCTATGCGTTTTCTCGTACTTTTGAGCGTGAGTGGTTTCCTCCAATTTTCTAAAAATTTCAATTTCAAATCAAAATTTGGAAGACATTCGTTTTCTATAAGTTTGTTCATATATGTTCATATTTTCGTAGCACTAGTTGTATTTACGTTTTTACGTTCGTAACGATAATTTTTGCACGCGATTCACGTCAGCGATATCGCTTTATGCATTAGTGCGATTCCACGATAAATACCCTCTCTTCCGGTTGACGTATTGACCAATCAGAGCGCGTGTTTACTTTAAGCTAAGCAATTCTATCGTATATTATATTATTATGATAGTATATCGACTCTGACATATCTATAGAAATACCTTATACTCAGTAGCATTAGTGGCTGTATTTCGAGCCGGAGAACGCTGGAATTATTTGTCCTCCAAAAAAGGTACCTATATTGACCGCGGATTAATGCAGGGATGTTTATATCACTATGGCAGTGGTTTAATATCCACATCGTTTACTTCTTCGCCACCTGTCACGCGCGAAGTCTTTATGGCCCCGCTATTCGCAGTAAGTTTCAACAATTTTGTCTCTGTTTTTCTTATCTATGAAAAACTTTCTCATTTGACTTGATAAATTGCAGGCTTAATAATGGTGGAGGGCTCTGTAAACGACTGAAAATACGCACGTCTTGTTGTGTGTTAACGAAAATGTGCCCAAATAGAAATCCTCGTTCCATGTTGGTCGGGTGCTCAGTTCCCGTAAAAAAGGAAATAAATTTCTCGAATTCATTACGTTCCTTCTTCAACTTGTGAATACCTCATTTTTCTTCCCTGAGTGCGAGGCAACCATAACTATAGGCTCTTTATTTTATTGAATACCAACGGGACCCCACACATATCAGTAAAATTGCCAAATTCTTGTCTTTGGATGACCTTGCGAAAACTTTAGTGGATCTTCATTTGAGTGTTTCTAAAGAAGTACAGACTATAGGCATGCAGCGAAAAATACGACGCGTTAAGACATGATTGTTTGGTCATATGGAGAAACTTTGCTAACTTACTTACAAAAATATTGGAAAAGAATCGATATTATTTTTTAATGAAAAAAAGATAACAAGACGTTGAATGGACGAAGAGTTTCGCAGCCATTTTGTTTGTTAGACCTTACATAGAAGAAGTTTCAGTGTTTTTTTCCTGTGAATTGGATACCTGAAAACTTAAGAGGAAAGAAATAAAGTTTCTTCATTTTATAAAACTTACCATCTGGGCAGGATGAAATTTGTTCAAGGGGAAGAACCACATAGACAACGAACAAGTTGAGCGAGACTCTCATGTCCTAAAAAAAAAAGCAAAAAGGAAGTATTTGATGTTAAAGGACTGTTAAGCAAAATGAAGAGCTTAACAGCAGTTTGTTGACTGCAGCGTACAGCACATTTAAGGCTACACTTATTAATAACGTGTTGATATGCTTGGTTAGGTTAAGCATTGAAGTACCTCCATATTAAAACGAATAAGACAACACGGGTTTTCGCTTAACGTCTCCTGGCTCAGTTTAGATCTAATTTGAAAAAGCGACTTTACAATAAGCTGCAGAGAAGTTACTTACATACCTGGTTAAAAGTACTCGTGGCTCTTAAAACTGGCTCCGATTAGTCTTCTTTTTAGATGTGAAGCACTTTTGTTTAGAGCAGGTTGCCAATGGCTAACTAAAGCTGAAAGGTTGTTTAGAGTGAATAATAACACCCCACGGACAACCTCCAAGCAGATTATTAGCCATTGTCGTTCCTGACAGGGGTGCATCGATTTTGTATCAGCGGGATTCTATAGGACACAGTAAATATTCTTTTCAAACTGGACTTTGTTATGTTTTACAGCCAACTGGAGCTGAAAGGTTGTTGTGGGAGTTTTATTACACCACGGACGATCTCTTGATAAGTAATTAGTCACTGTCCGTCTTTACAGGGGGGGGGGGGCATCTTTGTTGGATAAGAGGGATGCTATTGTAAACAGTCAAATGTTTTCTCTAGCTGGACGCTGTTGTATTTTATGGCGAGCTGGAGCTGGATTGATGCCTATGGCGAATTTATATTACACCACGGACAACTTCTTGGTAGATAATTAGCCATTGTGTTACACAGAGATGGATCTTTGTTGGATAAAGTATTCAATGGTAAACCGTTGAATTATTTTTTCTAAATGTAGACGTCGTCGTATTTAACCTCACTGAGAAGGTCGCTGGCTTGCGGAATCCAGATCCAGCAGTTTGTTGACTGCCGTGTACAACCAATTTAAGGCTAGACTTTCAAGTAACACATTTATGTTATTTGTCTAGGTTAAAGATATTTCACAAACAGTCACAGGGAAGCTGTAAGAGGATGTGATGTGTATTGATATAGTTACAATTTTGTTAGTTTTCTCATTTGGCAGGTCTCTTCATCCATTACTCCCTCTCCTGAAAATAGTGTTTTTTTCCGTTTCGTAATAATGAGGCACATGTAAAATGGAAAAGTACGATAACAGCCTTAAAATTCGTTCTTGTTTTTTTTTTAAGATTCTAAATGTGACAGTTACTAGACACATATTTTGGAATAAACTAGAGGCTCTTATATTTCAGTATTTTTCTTTATTTTATCCTAATAATCTTTCTACTCTTAGGATGCGACCTAGTGATCGTTTTGGAATGTAGTATATCATGGTGTTAAACGGATATCCCAAAGTTACACCTATTTGTGAGACGTACTAATTTCTCAGGCGTCGTTTTAACTAATTTCCTTTCGGCAAAATTATCTTGTTTGTTTTGATATAATGATCACAATTCGATAGCGAAACAAGTACAGGACGTCCTTACCGCGCGCTGCAATTCGGAAGGGCGAAGTTTCGGCAACAAGTTGTAGAATCTTAAGAATGTTTTCTTATACTTGTTCGTTTCACATAAATAGAGGCTGTTTCACTTAGTCCTTCAGTTGGTTATTTCGAGTTACATTGGATCACTTGTAAGAAGACGAAGACTTTCTCTGTTACTGTATTCTGTTAGTTGTTCCCGTTTATCTATTTATCTATTCATTTATTTCTTTGTTTATTACTTTTCCGCTTTTCTTTTATTATTATCGTTAATTGGGTTCAGTCTGGCTTCAATAAAGTATTTTAGAGGTATATTCCTTGAATCCTTCTCGTTCTTGCGCGACCGTTCATTTCGTCTTGTTATATAAACTATTATTTCCGTAATATTCACCGAGTTTCCGCCCAGCTGACATTATCCCGAACGAAAATCTATAAATATAGCTTCACTGAGGTTGGATTGTTGCTAATTGCCAAACCGACAGATGCAAAGTGTAATTATGAAAATCCGAAAGCCAGAAAATATCACCTCTCTTTTTTTATACTTAAGGAGATACCGTTTGAATCTGCCTTGTTCACGGCTTACTGTATTTTGCGAAACGAAACCAAACGAAAAGAGTAAACCCGTACTGTATTTTGCGAAACCAGCTCTTCGAAGACTCTAGCGATATATAACTTATTTCTTCCGATTCTTAAACACTATTCGTAGATACAACTCGATGCAGTGATGATTTGTAAATAAAGAGTTTGAGCCAAAAGGTCAGAAGTGCGCCGTTTCGCAAATTACAGATATGTAAACCTGTAATTTGCGAAACGAGCTCTTTGAAGACTCTAACGATATGTAACTTATGTCTTCCGATTCTATAACACTTTTCGTAGATACAACTCGATGCAGTGATGATTTGTAAATAAAGAGTTTGAGCCAAAAGGTCAGAAGTGCACCGTTTCGCAAATTACAGATATGTAAATCTGTAATTTGCGAAACGAGCTCTTTGAAGACTCTAACGATATGTAACTTATGTCTTCCGATTCTATAACACTTTTCGCAGATACAACTCGATGCAGTGATGATTTGTAAATAAAGAGTTTGAGCCAAAAGGTCAGAAGTGCACCGTTTCGCAAATTACAGATATGTAAATCTGTAATTTGCGAAACGAGCTCTTTGAAGACTCTATATAATAATTTGGATATATCAACAAAGTTGAAATGGTAAATTGGCCACCGTAATGATTACAAAAGCTGACGTTTCGAGCGTTAGCCCTTCGTCGGAGCGAATGGCTAACGCTCTTTGAAGACTCTAACGATATGTAAACTATGTCTTCCGATTCTATAACCCTTTCGTAGATAAAAATCGACGCAGTGATGAATTTTGAACATAGAGTTTGAGCCAAAAGGTCAGAAGCGCCCCGTTCAAATCAACATCAACAACATATATAGGTGAAAAAATGAGTATAATCATCACTGCATCGAGTTGTATCTACGAAAAGTGTTAGAGAATCAGAAGACATTATGATAAGTTGCACATCGTGTAGAATTGACTTTACAGCGCGGAGTAACCTGAAGCAACGTGCGTGGGATATGGCACGGGTCCATAAGACGCGGCACGTTCGTCTAAGGTAAAATCAAAAGATTTATGTATAGTTTTCAGAGCTTCTAAAATGCAAATACTGAGAGACAGAAACATTTTTTGCTTGGTACAGCGAACGGTGCCTAAAAGAAGCAGACATTTTAAGTGAAAAGTAAATTGACTTCCGTAAGACCCATTCCCTTATACGTCAGCAGCTCTTTTCCCTGATCCAAACATTATGTTATTCTTTCAAAATAATGCACTGCTTACCTTCTCTAGCAACACTTATTTAAATATGGTACTTTTCCTATGCTACGAAACTCTATGAACTTATTTGAGGGAGTATCAGTCTTCCTTCACTTTTCAAGATCGATCAAGAGATCATTGGAAGTAATGTATCTTAAAAACCTAGCTTGCGTTGTAATTGGAACTTTCCAAAAGTCACAACACGCTCGAGTGGTGTAACTATGTGACCAGATATCTTTTCTCCAAACGTATATCCTAATGCCACCAGCAGACTTCCTCAGACCTCTCTTGGCCGAAAGTCAAAACATAATATCCTTGTTATAATGTCACCAGAACGCTTTATATTCTGAGAAAATATCTTAGAAAATATTGCATTGGACTTTCAAACCGCGTTTCTTTTTATATTTAATTATAACGCAACTTTTAAAATATCAAATTTTGATTCTAGAGGAACGGGAACATTTTTGTCTCCAAGTCATAACATTTAAACCGAGCGCAGGTAGGTCCTTGCTGCATAATCGACAGCCAAGTGATTTCCTGAACGGCAAGATCTAATTTAGCCTATAAGTCCAATAACCATTAAATTACATGACTACGACTCTTTAGTTTTATTCCTTACAATTACATTTTGCATCTCTCAGGCATACAGGAAGGGTACTAAAACTTTTTCTGGCCTCGCTTCCGCCATCGTGTCCGGCCCTCATACGGAGCTTTAGTCAAAGTGTCTTCCAGTGAAAGCGCCCATTTTATGGGATGTAAGCATAAAGTTATTAATCTTAACGAGAAAGAGGCGATAAAGGTCATAGTCTGACGCATCGATAATTATTCAAGTGATTACGGATTGGTAGTTTTTATTAAACAGTCTATGCGCTGTTGACCAACTATATGCATTTTCATATTAAAATGTGAGATATTTTTGCTCTCTGGAAACTTTGAATTGATTTCCCCTTTGATAAAATGCACACTACAAGCATTTTTTGCAATCACATTTCTTGAGAGTTTTGCTAAGAATCTTTTTTAGTGAAATCACTGAGGGAACCTAAAACCATGGCTCGTCACATAACGGAGTGCGCTGAAGAGTAAAGTCAAGTTTAAGCTTGTGTACAGTCCAACATCATCAAACCTGCGTGGGCAAAACTTCTCTCAAACAGGTATCTATAAATAAGCAACAGCAGGTCCTGACGTCAACGAATCGTGTTCTGAACTCATTTGTCTGTGAGCTTGAGTAAACATCCGCGCACTTAAGTAGGGGAATATAAGTTATGTGAAAATTTGAAGTCACAAATCTGTCATGGGATACTTCATTCTTCAAATTGTCGAATCACCTAATTATCCTCCGTACCACCTTACGTTAATGAATGAACATCGAATGTTCGGATCTAGTGCTGTGTTTACCAAAGTAAAAAGGAAAGTAACGTTTTGTTTTGTAATGTTGCAAGCATCCAGGCATTTTAATTCATGAATAACATCGCCTTTCTGAATAAAGGAAATTTATCTTTTCGGGAACGTAATTATAATGGGAAATTTTGGTGGTAGAGTTAGACTTTGACATTGACATTTACCGACGCAGGTGCAAAATTTAGCTGCAAAACAGAGATAAAACATAACTCTTACCCGAATCCAAACTCGATGGTTCGAGCTTCCTATTTTCAGATTACCGTTCAATTGGAAGAGTTTATCTTTTGTGGGTAATTGTGAGTAATTCGAAAACGTAAGTATTCGTGTATACATTGACCTATAAAGGTTTTATCTTCTCGTAGAGCCACTATGCCAAAGCGCAGTTGTACGTATCTACCACCTTACTCAACCGACAATGTCTTCCGTTGAATTCAAATGTGATTTGATTAATGCGAATTAGATAGGCCCGGCACCAGGTTTGAGTGCCTAATTCCAGAGATGTTGCTTATTTGAGAAACTGCTGTAAAGAGCTTTTACCTGATGCGTGATTAAGAGTAAGTTAAATTATTATGACGGGTGAATGAAACAGCTGACATGATTTAAAAAAATTATGAGCCAGTGTGAGGCGTGATTTTCCTCCTGAAATACACGTGACCTTTGAATTTTTTTTTCTTTCATTTCTTAAAAACCTTAAGATTCCCCTTCAAACATAAAACGCAAGAAGAGAAATGGACACATTGCTTTGTCAGTGCCACATGTATTAATGATAATTATTTTAATTTGTTTGGGGACTAAAGCAACTATCTTCGCACTTGAATTGGAAAATTAAGGTCTGAGTCTCTAGGAAGGAAAAATCGGGGCTTATCTTGAATTATCTGCACTCATATCCTTAGCCTCTTTGATTTTTTATTTCATCGACACCATTTCATGTTTAGAATTATATCTATTAACCATGATACTGAATTGAGTGTTTTCATTTATATTCATATACCGCATAATCTGTATTCATTTTCAAATTCAACCTAAGATATGATTTTTCCCGAGGATTCCAACTTTAAATGGATCATTAACGGTTAATAACGATAACTTCAATTCTTTCTTGTAGATGTATAACTTAACATCGACACTCATTTTGACCTGTTAGATCTGCTTGCATTTTAGTGTCATTAATTATTAAAAACGTTTGGCAGAATGTTTTTGCGTTTTTCTTTTTTTTTTTTTTTTTTAATCTACAGCTGAGCAATCCGTTTAGGGTGGATTTACTGTTTTATCAAATCATAAATTATCTATACCTTAAGCCATTTTAAGCAATGTAAATTGCACAGAGACCTTTTCGCTCAGTTGAGGGCCTCTATGGGGTAATGGCTTTTACGGCTCACGGTGACAATCTTGGTGATATTAAGGCTAACAGTTAACCGAAAAGGGCCTTGAAAACAGGAGAAGTTTTTACGGTTAAAAATTTGTCAACTTTCGTACCTAATGGTTAATGTTTTGGCGTTTTAAGGCTTACGGTTAACCAAATTGAGACCCTCATAGGCCGATGAACACCACTTTGATATATGGCTTCCAAACAGCTCTTGTAAAAAATTCACCTTGTTTGTCCTTGAAAACTTTTGTTCACGTTATTCATTTTCTGATAAATTTATCTTTTATGCAGTAGCTCCTCTTCATGATTCAAATGTACAAGTTATTTCTACAATACTGCAAAATATTTGCCAAACATGTCAACGCCGATGAAAATTTCCAAGAATGATACCGTTAGTTAAAATGTATCTCATCTTCAGACAACAGGACTACAAGGACTACGTATACAATGGACTTACCAGTTGACAACAGGACAAGTTGACAAGTTGACAAGTTGACAACAGGACTACGTATACTTTGGACTTACCTGAGGGAGTATTTCAGTATTCCTTTACTTTTAAAGATCGATAGAGAGACCCTCAGAAATGAAATGTTTGTTTAAACTTAGCCTACGTTGAATTTAGAACTTTATAAAATGCTGCAACGGTGCAGCAATGTAACACGATACCGCAATTACAACTTCTCTCAAAACTGCCACCAGATGATTTACCTTCAACCTTTTTGGCTGAAACCCAAGAAGTATATCCCTTTTGCGTGAAGTTATAAACAGGATATCCTTGCGAAAATGTTAATTAGTATACTCAAGTCTATATTCTTGCAAACTGTCTCAGAAATCGAAGGTCTTTCAAAACTCTTTTCTACTCATAACAAAATCTAAAAAATATTATGCTTTTTTTTACTGTAAGGAGGAAAGAAGGAAAAATATTAATTGTCTTTACGTCATGACATGGTCGACATTCAAATAATATCCCGTCCAGTCTGACTTTAATAACTCATTAAGCTTTTCCATCTATATAACTACTGCTCTTTCTCTCTATTTCTTGTCTTTCTCTTTTTTTTTTTATTTCTCTCTTTATTTCCAACTCTCTCTTTATTCACTATACTTGCACACAGGGAGTTCAAACATTTTTCCGGCTTCGCTCGTGCCATCGTGCACAACCCTCATCCGGGGCTTGTCAAATGTTCTTTTCAATAAAAGCGACAGTTTTGCCCGTTGTAAACATGTAGTTTAATCAGAATGAGCCGAGGAAGACCATTGTCTGACGAATTCTGATTCGAGTGGTTATGGATTTGTAATTTTTATGAACCAATCTATGAGCCATAGTTCTCCTATACACGTTGTCATTTTAAAATGTGACTGTAGATGAGTCTTCTTTTCTTTTTTCCTGCTCTTAAGGTAAAACACTGCTGGGAACTAAAAACCATGGTTGATCAGGATCAGAGCTTCTACATGGACTACAAATCTTACGTTAGTTCGCTCAAAAATTGAAACTTCTATAAGATAAGGTCAAGTTAAAACCATTGTGCGTGATTCACAATAGTTGACTTAACCTGCATGTGCGAATTTTCTCTCAAATGCTGATGTGAAATTATCAAAAAACAGGTTCAGGCATCAGGAAATGATGTTTTGAATACCTTTGTTTGTATGCTTGAATAAACATGAACGCAATTAAGTATGGAAATATTATGTTCAGAGACCTCGCTGAGAAAGATGTATCAGAAAAATATCGTTTCATCAAGAATTATATATTATGTCCTGTGGCTGCAGTGCCTTTTGGGATCCTGGCCACCATCTCATACTAAGAATCATTTGTATCAAGTACTTGTATACATGTATATTTTAAAAATGTACTGAATACTCTGGTATATATTTAGATTCAACAGCTTCTGGAATTGCGCGCGCGGAGCCGTACGTACGGGTCTTACGATAATTTTCTTATCATCGATAAATTATTGATTAAATTTTTGTTTTAAATTTTTATTTCTTTTTTCGAAGAGATACCTTATTAGTACGCGTCCGCTCAATCTTACATTACCTCATTATACTTTAGGAAGCCTAAATCTTTAGTTTAATTTGATAACGCCTCTAAACAAAGCAGTGTTGTCTCTCGAAATTGTCTTGATCTTTTTGGAAAATTAAAGCAAACTAACATGGCATTCCGAAATTTGACAGATACAAATCATTACTCCGTTTCTTCCGGAAAATCAAGGGTCTCGGCCGACTTAACAAATTATCATTGTAGTATGTCGACACCTTTCGGTATAGTCACTAAGCCTCTTAGCGACATCACATTTTTGGAACGAGAGAATCAGTGGTTTATTTTTACTAGAAAGAAGCCAGTAGATAAGTCTGTTTTGAACCAATACCTTTGGGAAGGAGACTCCTTGGTTTTCATTTCGCTTATTTTGTATTGTGTTGCCAGTGAAGGGTAGTTGGCTTCGTATTTTTAGATCAAGATATTTATTAAAGGTTATGCGTTTTGAAAACTCCCTTCAGACTGACATTACAGCAACAATGTCGCAATAGCGATTTCTTAAAGAGCGCACCACGCAAAATCACAGTGTATCATTCTGGCGAAAAATCGCTATGGGGTTTATCGTATGACGAGGAATGTATCATCGCAATAAACGTGTTACACGGTACATGGCAACTTATTTTCTTGCGAGTTATTCGACTTTATCTTTTATATTCGTTTACTTTTCATTGCAAACACCGCTGGAACCTAAAAACCAAGGGAGACTCTTAAAGTCTGCCAGGTGGAACAGGAGGATAAATTACCCCGATCAAGACACGATTTCTGACAACAGACACCTCTGCTGGCCATGTTCTTCAAGTTTCATGAACGCAGACTCCAAAATGGAACACTTTTTTTTAACTAACATGAGAAGTACGAATAGACAATCGTGTTAGTCTCCGCGGGGAATCGAACCTCAGCCCTTCGCATTCCGCGTCCGTTGCTCCAATACTGAATCTACAGTGAGCTAAACTTTTGGGGTTAAATTTCAACAGACGTGGCTCAAAATACATTCTGCATTATAATTGCTATATAGTTTGCAGGTAGGCTCCAAATGTGAGCCTGCGAGCAGTCTGTATCGTACTCTCCTTATCCTGATCTTTAACCTCTGAAAGTCAAGTTTGCTAAACGCTGTACTTTTGGATTCCTTTCTGTCTTTCGTAACTGTCAATATTTTCAAA
The DNA here is from genome assembly GCF_964205215.1 of Stylophora pistillata. NCBI lineage: Eukaryota > Metazoa > Cnidaria > Anthozoa > Scleractinia > Pocilloporidae > Stylophora > Stylophora pistillata. The sequence continues at coordinate 34,330,001 of NC_142520.1, forward strand.
ATAAGTTCTCTCTTTTATTTTTGTAAATAAAGTGCCTCTAACTAAATGTGTTTGTTTGCAGTACACATTGTAAGTAGTGAAAGTAGAACAATGTAAGTAGCCTAAATACCGGTATTTATTGTATCGTAAGAGTACTGTAAGTATCATAATGTAAGTGTTGTAACGCA
>NC_142520.1:34537377-34549877 GCF_964205215.1 Stylophora pistillata
CACACACGCACGCACACGCACACAGGCAAATTGCTTGCAAGAAAGAGTAAAAAAAGAGCCAAAGTAAAGACGGTAGTAACTAGCCTAAAAATTAAATTCAAATTACTAGAATTAATTAACAAAGAATAAAGTCAGAATTGAAGATGGCTCTAAAATTTAGTTTTCTTTTTCACTGACCTTAGTGCAAATTTTCAGTAATCTTTTCTGTAAAGGAATTCCACGGACTTCCGCACCATAGAGTGCTAACAAATCAATCTAAACGGAGGGGAAAATAACGTTAGATAAAATAAACAGAAAAAAAGGACAAAGTTAACCTGCTCTACGAGGCCTAACCCGTCGTGGCTGTAACTGCAAGAACTATCAAAATCTGATGCAGATAAAGTTATTTCCACTACATACAAAAAACCAAAGTAAATTACAACTTTCCTTTTGTATCTCCTCTCTACATATATGATGACTTAAAATGCTACATCACAAAGATTTATTAAACAAACCAGGCGCGACAGGGGCTGGTCCCACGCATTTTCTCGCGCCTTACAAGAGTCACGTGTTTTAGCTTCAGTTCAGTATTCACTGGTTAATCACATCTCCATTATTCATTTACAGTAAAAAACTAAATCAAGGAGCAGAAAAATTAAGAACTTACTTTTCTCTTAAGTCCCTGAGGAATGTTGTCACTGACCGGATACAATCCTCTTTTAAACTTTTCCTTGATTATATAACAGACGCCAAGTCCGTTATCGTCATCACCGGCGGCGAATTCCAGCCCATCGCGGACTTCTGGTAACGATAGAATTAATTTCCAATAAACCGGAGAGCTGGGAACTAATCTTTGAGCGTCTGGCTGGCATCTCATCGAGTCTGCAAGCAGCAATGGTACGTCCAGCGGACGGCATGCTTCTTTTCTTTGATAAAAGGAATATAAGAAACTAATTTAAAAAAGAAATAAGCTTTTCAAATTTGATACCAAGGACTTCTCGGCCGACTGAAGCTAAGGATTAAAGGTGATGAATAGAGAAAGTATGCGGCTATGTTGATGTCTTTTTTTCCAGCTTCTACCAAAGGGACTGTGTGTGTTCAAATTTCAACAACCAAAATAACGTGCTGATCGCCTCTAAGAGAAAATACGAGGGACACCCGCTTCGTTTTCTTTGTATTTGAGGCGAGACAAAAGCTACGTGAGGCACGCGGAACTGCGTTGATTCGTACTCAACACTTCCCACAACTTTATGGTACTCCAGTATTTGTTGTTCTTTGTTCCACTGTAAATATTATACGTTCAAAAACTTTCGCTGGCAGTGAAATATATTCTGAGGTGGAAAGTTTTGCTGATCCTGAGAATAGGAATACCTATTACTTGCAAGCTCATCAGAATAACTACACCTCCTTTAATCTCGTTTGTTCCTTTAAATTTTTTTTACCGAAGCGAAGTGGTCGCCATTTGTATCTATGCGTTTCTTCCACGCGTTTGTCAATAGATACACCATTGTAAATACCTGCTGTACTCCACATCTGTTTGTCTTTTTTTGATTGCATCGTGGATTTCCCTTTCATGAGCATCACTTCTGAGGTAAATTCAATTGCAACTAATGTTAGATGGAAGCTCGACAAGTATCAGGCAAGATAGGTCTCAAAGAACAAAGAGAGATTGACATTTACCGTAGGACGGCCATGGCGATGTCCCGTTTCCTGTGTCCCACAAGGTGCTGAAGTTGATTGTCGATGTTGAGCATGGGAGGTCCAGGAGGAAACGAGCCTAAAAGTTCCTTTAGATGCACACTGGCGCGGAATGCTTTGAACCACCTTGAAGAAGAAACAACTTATAAGTGACGTCTTTCACAAAATTTACCCAGATCATTAAATGGCGTCAAATCCTTCATTTCTTAAGAGACAAGTTGAGTTTTGAAAACGGTCCAACGATCCAACGGTCCAACGATCCAACGATCCAACGATCCAACGGTCCAGCGATAAACCTTACTTTTGTTTCAGGATGTGATTGACAGTACAACTAGTCACTTGGTAAGAGAGATTCTGACCCGTATGCAACCGCGTGTCTCTAATCAGTGACGGAGAGTTCTCTAAAGCGACAGTCCTTAGCTAATTGCTTTGGTTGAAAGGCATTCCTCCAAATTCCTCATTTGTCTTAGCCTTTGACCCTCGGGAGTGAACTTCTGCTGTATTCTCCTTACAACTTTCAAATATTAGGGACCTTAAGAAACCACGACGGCGACGGCAACGAGCACGTGGAAAAACAAGAGATCTAATTGGAAGAACAATAGCTCAGCACGTGCGTTTTTTAAAACTTTGTACATTTCTTAGCCGTCCTATGCAAAACAACATAAATTTACGTCGTCTGCGAACCGAAACTGCGACGGCAAATTATTTTAATTTCCATTTGGAACGTAACGGCTACTTTATACGTCATGCTGAAGTTGAGCTATGGCGCTGTATGAGACAGTAAGCTCCTGCAGCCATTTTTGAAATTCTAACTAAGAGTAGAAATTCATTTTTTAATCGAAGTCTTCCTTGGCGTCGCCGTCGTAGTTTCTTAAGAGGGAGCTTTAGCAACGGCGACGGCGACGGCAACGAAAACGTCGTGTCGAAAACTAACTTTTCGTTTTTGTAACTCTTTCGAGGTTATTCCGATGTGTTTCACTTAGAAAATGCTGGCGAACTATTCAGGGACTATATCACTACGAACGGCGTTAAAGTAAGGAGAAAGAAAGAAAAATTAACCATCATGCGCTCACGTTCTCGAGAAAACCTAAAGTTTGGTTATTTCACGTTGTTGTTTTGCCGAGAACGGCAAAGAAATGTAACAAAATGTTAAACGCACGTGCAGGGCGATTATTTTTGCTCATTAAACCTATTGTTTTCCGCCGTTCTCGTTGCCGTCACCGTCGTCGTTGCTAAAGCTCCCTAAGGTCCCTGATGATAGGCGGAAGGTAACTAGGATTTCACTCCTTAAAAGAAGACTAACACAATGGGGATGATATTTCCTTGATATAACTTCAAATTCCCATGAAAAGCCAACAAAAACATATGGGCTGACTCAAAGGGAGAAGTAGCTTTTACAGATTGCGAATGAAAAAGATGGAATACTCTGCCACCTGAGCTGAAGAGAACTCTTTAGTAAGCAGGGCTGTTTGGAGGGCATTTCAATTCGCTGTCGTAAAACCAAAACCAAAACCAAACTAATCAAACCCGCCTACAGACAACCAGCGTGGCAAGCATGCTAAGGGGAAAATCGAGAAATTCATTAACCAAGCACGTGTCATTGCTGATTCACTTTAGCAACACCTGTAGTTTTGAGAATCATCGGAAAAAACAAAAATGTTCGCCTTTGCCCCATCCCCCAGTTATAGAAACAAAAAGACGATGGCAAGACATTAGGGAAGAACCAAACCTAGTAGGGGAGGCAGGGGATGACGTGTTGGATCTACGTTTAATGCAATTAATTCTCTACAGATCTGAATGGAGCAAGTGAGAGCACACCTTTTGAAATATTTTGCAGTTCTGCTTCTTTTGACATAGCCGGCCAATAACTGCAACTTAGCGTCTCTCTCTGCCTTTGCCTCCTGGAAGACTTCCTCTGCAATTTCTTCTAATTCATTAGAGATTTTTTCCTCGATCAATGACTGACAAATCTCTTTTGATACTCTTTCTCTGGCCAATTCCAGAAGCTCCAAACGCACTTCTCTGTAACAAAGAAAGAGATAAATTCGAGAATTTCGAGTAAAAAAAAAAAAACTGTCCTACACCTCAGAGGAATGAATACACGTCGGAGGAATGAATCGCAACTTTACCACCAGCTGTAACCAACTTCTTACTTCCATAAAAATTTCTGCAAAAGCATACTTTGACCAAAGACAACAAAAACCTGCTGGTTAGCGCGCTTGATTCTGCGTCCGGAGGACTGGGTCCAGCACTGGCCGTGTCATAACAGACGCATTACGTGGCGATCTAAATCAAGACCCTAAACTCTCCCCATGACTCTCTCCGGGAGAAAGGCACAGGGACACCTGACAAAAGAACGATTGGAGGGGGCACTGGCATCCCTACCAGGGAAAGAAGTAATACTCGTTGTCACTTCCTTATAAATTAACCTTTCAAATTCGGATCTTGCTTGCTTTTTGGTTTGTTTTAGTTATTTCGTTGTTATTTTGGTTGTATTTGTTGTTTTATTTAATTTTTCTGTTTTTTTATTCTTTTTCCTTCGGTAATGTCAACCGATAACAGGCAACTGATGACAACTTAGGGTTAATGTTGGGTTAATGTTGGATTAATGTTGGGTTAATGTTGGGTTAATGTTGGATTAATGTTGGGCTAATGTTTGGTTAATTAGGGAAGTGTTGGTGCGCAGTTAGTCATATACTGACATCAATCCCTAAATATGAGCTTTATCATACCGTATAACTTCCTCCACAATCCTTGTACATTCAAGGGAGATAAACTCCTCTGTGAAGTCATCGTTGATGGTACGTAATACCCGCTCTCGGATGACCGCGTTTTCCTCAACGATTCTGTGGAGAGCAAAACATACTTCAGATCGACTGTAACCTTTTCTAAAAGATAATTCAAGTGCTACTTTTATTCAGGCAAGTTAGCAAATACCTTTTACGATCGAGTTCTTCAGTTAACACCGAATCTGCTGTTTCTTTTATGAACTCTGATATCGTATCTTCGTGAATCGTGTTTGTAATCTCCGTGGACAATCGAAGGTCATAATGTACCTGAGAGAAAAGAAAGTTATATACTATACTAAAAAACAGATACACTGCACCTTCAAATTAAGAAAAGATTGGTTAATGGTTCTTTGTAACAGAAAGCTTTAAGTATTCTTATTTTTCAGACGAACGGAGGCAGGCGCGAGGCGTTTGTCACGCACGAAGCGTGTGTCACGCGCGAGGGCAGCGGCCTCCGATCCCCTGAAAAGTTATAGATAGATAGATATTTGGTTTACTGAGACCTCTTGCAGAATAAATCACTGAATTACAGGTTTAGCCAGCAAAGAATAAAGCATTGACACAATGTATATATTTAAGGAATAATTGATTTGGCAATTAACAAACATGTATGGCAAAACTAGTCACGTGCAGTGCACGTAGCGTATTTGTTTAAGGTGGCTGGTACCAGTTCTCATCTTTTTGATGGTTTGTAACTTTGAAAGAATACAACAAAACGACTGACCAAGGCCAGTTGAACACTTTTACAGGGTTGAATTATATAATCATTGGTTATTCAAAAATAGGTGTCATTTTGTCACTAGCAGTTTCCATGGCAACGCTTTCATAGGCTTATTCAGTCGCATTTTTTAGCTTGTGGCTGAAATAATTCGAAAAGTAACCCGGTGACCCCGTGTTTTTTTTTTCAGTGTTTTTTTTTTTTCAGATTGCTTTTGGCACTTGAAAAGGAAAATGCACAAAGATTTTTAAAAAATTATACGGAGCGGAATTTCAGAAAATCTACAAAAAAGGCAATTTTTACACATCGCAAATTTCCTTCCGTAGAATTTTCTAGTTTTTTTTTTTCTGATGATTCCTTTCGACGTTATTATCCAATTGGAATAATAAAAAGAAGGGGTCACCGGACTTGTTTTCATGCAATTGCTTTCGTGAGTTTAGCAATTTCCACGCGCGTTCTCGCGCATTTAAAATCTGGATTCTATAAGATCGACATTTGCTCATGATCTGTTATAACTACCGCTAACAATTACGTGTGCTCGCGCGAGCGCCTACAATCTGATGTTTACAGACGTAAATTCGCGTTTACTGCTAAGAAAATCATTAAACAGCTGGCAAAGACAGCCTCCCGGGCTCATCTTAAAAATCCTACTCACGACTTCTAGCTACATCATATTATTTTCCTTGAAGTTTCAAAGTCTTATTTCACTTCAGGTAGATTATCCTTCACTTGAGTTATTCTTTTTTCGCCGTCGCAAGACTTCAAATCGGTTGAATATTTCTTTTAGATATAAAGTGAAGAAACCTTTGCTTCTCCAAAACTCGTCTTCGTTATCTTAGTTTCTATCTCCTGCATTCACAGTGGCCGCTCAACACATCAAATACACGCTCTTAGGTAAACTTCTCACGAAAGTACAAAAAAATCCACGCGCTGCCATCTTTGCTTTGAATTTTCATCTTTTGATCTCGCGCTTCTTTCGCACGTTTCTCTCGCGCGTCACGCAAGGGTGACCTGTTTCCCGCGCGAGGATACCCGTACCAGCCACCTTAAGATAAAGTTCGTAAGGTGGCTAGCACTAGTTTCCTCGCGTGGGGAACAAGTCACTCTTGCGTCACGCGCGAGAAAAACGTGCGAAAGAAGCACGAGATTAAGACGAAAATTCAAAACAAAGATGGCGGCGCGAGGCTTATTTCTACTTTTGCAAGGTTACCTAACAGTGTGTATTTGATGTGTTGAACGGCCACTGCGTATGCAGGAGACCGAAACGAAGATAAAGAAGACGATTCTCGGAGACATAAAGGTTGCTTCATATCTAAACGAAATATCCAACCGATATGAAATCTTGCGACGGCGAAAAAAGGATAACTCAAGTGAAGGATAATCTGCCTGAAGTGGAAGAAGACTGTCAAGCTTCATGGAAAATAATATAATATAGCCAGAAGTTGTGAGTAGGTCCTTTAAGATGAGCCCGGGAGGCTGTCTTTGACGGCTATTGAATGGTATTTTCTAAGCAGCAAACGTTTGTAAACATCAGATCGTTGGTGCTCGCGCGAACACACGCGATAGTCAGCGGTAGCTATAACAGATCATGAGCAAATGTCGATCTTATAGAATCCAGATTTTTAAATGCGCGAGAACGCGCGTGGGAATTGCTGAACTCACGAAAGCTATTGCATGAAAACAAGTCTGGTGACCCCTTCTATTTATTGTTCCAATATGATAACGTTGAAACTGAGGAATCGTCAGAAAAAAAAACTAGAAAATTCTAAGGAAGGACATCGCGATGAGGGAAAATTGCCTTTTTCTAGATTTTCTGAAATTCCGCTCCGTATAATTTTTTTAAAATCTTTGTGCATTTTCAGTTTCAAGTTCCGAAAGCAATCACTAAGAAAAATCACGGGGTCACTGAGTTAGTTTTCAAACTGTTTGAGCCATAAGCTAAAAAATGCGTCTGAATAATCCTTTGAAAAGCGTTGCCATGGAAACTGCTGGTGACGAAATGACACCTATTTTTGGATAGCCAATGATTATATAATTCAACCCAGTAAAAGTGTTCAACTGGCCTTGGCCAGTCTTTTTGTTGTGTTCTTTCAAAGTTACAAACCATCAAAAAAATGAAAACTGGTACCAGCCACCCTAAACCTGATGGTCGAAGTGCTGCGGATATTTGGATAACACGGGCGTAATAGTAGACAGCTACCACCAGTAGTAGTTTATAGGCTAAATTCAGCCACATGAGTAAAGCCAAGCTTAGTAAAGATGACTAGTTATGTAAGAATATACGGAACTAAAACTTAGCTCGATCAGCCATCCTCTTCTACAAGGTTTTCAAAGAGAAGACAAAAAGATCACCTTGTCCATGGCTTCCTTTGTAATTTCTGTACACATTTCATTCATCACTTCCACAAACAGTCTCTTGGTGAAATTCAATATTTCCTGCAATAAACGATCAACTTTTGAAGATGCACTCAATCTACCAACAGGTGAGGTCTAGACAACTAACGCTCTTTTAAAGCTGGATTCCGTGCATGACTATAATCGTCACGACCGCTACAACAGTGTTTCATTCCAAAGATCTCACTAGCAATTCTACCAACTGTCTGCCATAAAATTCTTATGATGTCAGTGCGGAGAATTTAGTATCGAATCAACTTATAATCCCCTGATCGACATTTTTCTTTATTCTTATTCCTTGTTTGCTTGATATTGTACTAACATTGTAAAGAGAAATTCTGTTTTGGTCATTCTTAGGAGTGAGAGGGTTAAAGGCCGGTGACAGGCGGTCTACCATCGCTTGTGGGACCTCTCACCGCCGCCTGTCTGGTCAACAATCAATCGGAAATTTTTCTTTCGTCACGAACGAGGACAAAATTTGTCTACGTCACATACTCGACTAAATCAAGAACACCTCTCTTTGATCTGAATCTCTCACTACAATTCGAAATCAATTGGAACTCTACATGTAACTTACAGCTCATAAGTTATGTTCACAACTTTTTTAAAAGTGCCTTGCATTATGCTGAAGTTCAGCATTGTCAAAAAGGTTTATTTTTCAACGATCGTGTCGCCATTATCAGCAGATAAAATCTGTTCGCATTCTCCATCAACTCACCTCTCCAGAGTAAGACACTGCACCTTTAGCGGGTTCAATCTGTGTGGGCTACAAACGAAAGAATAAACGATAAGTAAGTGCGCGCGGGACGCCATGCGCGCGGGACGCCATGCGCGCGGGACGCCATGCGCGCGGGACGCCATGCGCGCGAGACGCCATGCGCGCGGGACGCCATGCGCGCGAGACGCCATGCGCGCATTTTTCGATGAAACAAAAAATATCCGAGAAAATTATAATGTCTAAACATATTCAGATATCAAACATATGTATGAACTGCGGTTATGAAACGTATATATGCACGATCCTTCGCAGTAAAGCACTATTTGAGCAATAGTGAAAATCAGACCTGAAAAAAATTTCAGGCCTGTACGGGATTCGAACCACTGACCTCTGCGATACTAGTGCAGCGCTCTACCAATTGAGCTAACAAGCCAACTGGGAGCAGGCCATCAAATTAATTCGACATAAACCCGTAGATGATAAATCAAACAACAACAAACATATGAAACATATGTATGAACTGCGGTTATGAAACGTATATATGCACGATCCTTCGCAGTAAAGCACTATTTGAGCAATAGTGAAAATCAGACCTGAAAAAAATTTCAGGCCTGTACGGGATTTGAACCACTGACCTCTGCGATACTAGTGCAGCGCTCTACCAATTGAGCTAACAAGCCAACAAACATATGAAACATATGTAACATATGAAACATTTTCACTATTGCTCAAATAGTGCTTTACTGCGAAGGATCGTGCATATATACGTTTCATAACCGCAGTTCATACATATGTTTCATATGTTTGTTGTTGTTTGATTTATCATCTACGGGTTTATGTCGAATTAATTTGATGGCCTGCTCCCAGTTGGCTTGTTAGCTCAAATGGTAGAGCGCTGCACTAGTATCGCAGAGGTCAGTGGTTCGAATCCCGTACAGGCCTGAAGTTTTTTTCAGGTCTGATTTTCACTATTGCTCAAATAGTGCTTTAGTGCGAAGGATCGTGCATATATACATATATTCAGATATCATAGCAAAGACAGCGAATTCGCCCCAGTTCTTTTCAGACACTGAGTGTTGGTCCAGTCTGGATAGAGCAGTAAGGCTAAAACCGTCGGCCTGTCGCACGGCAGTTTGGCGCTCTACAAGCTGAGCTAAGCAGGCGGAAGCAGCAGTCAAACAGTCAAACGGACTCTTCTTGCATACCATTGGACAAAAACGCCAATTGTTTCGTGTGACGAAACTGATGTGTACCTGATTGCTTCCCACACTACATCGCACATTGATCTAAGCCACAGTATACCTGTATTTGCGCGGACGGCGCCTGACCAGTGTCAACACCCAGCTGCACCGACAGTGCGCCGGAAGACCCCATCGCCACTTGTCTGCCAGAGGTGCTGTCTGATACCAGGAAGCGAACAAGTTGTGAAGATTCCGTGGCATTACATGTGGGCTTAGGTTGGTTCTGAACATCTGCCTGTGATGGGAGAGCACTGTCATGGAGGTGGCCACAAAGCAGCTGCGTCAGGTCAGCGATGTAGCGGCCGTCTTCACTGAAGCTGAGGTATGGTTGATGCTGCGGGGCGTTTGGAAGTGGCCCGTTGTAAACCACCTAAAGCAACAATAGAATGAAGAGTAAAGGCTGATAGTTTCGAAAGAAACTGTTTGGGGCTACGTCGGTGGGAGTAACGAAACAACTTGGATATATCAACAAAGTTGAAGTGGTAAATTGGCCACCGTAACGATTACAAAAGCTGACGTTTCGAGCGTTAGCCCTTCGTCGGAGCGAATAGAGGAATTGTGGGTTGTGTGTGCTTTTAAAGGCAGAGAATGGAGCTACGTTATTGGTGGGAACATGGCAACGAGAAAAAAAAGAATAAATTAGTGGAATGAAAAGCGTTCGTTGATCCCTGTGGGATTTAGACTGCCGGTTTGAAAGATGAGCTTTTGTTCAAGATTTTTACGGCTTTCCGTGCTACCTAAGTGTAAGGAAAGACCGCAGATTGCCATATGTTGCTTAGAACGATTAGGTAAATTAAAATGTCTAGCGAGTGGTTTCGATGTGTCCTTGTCATTCCTTTCCACGTCTCGAAGGTGTTCTCGGAATCGGTCACCTTGTCTTCTGCCTGTTTCGCCGATGTATATCTTTTTGCAACAAGTGTAAGTTATGCAATAGATTACATTGGCGGAGGTGCACGTGAAGTGATCGGTGATCTTAATGGATCGTTTAGGTCCCGATATTTTATCAGTGTTGTGAATGAAAGGACACGTTTTGCATCGTGCACGAGCGCATTTAAAAGTGCCTGGTCGGTCATTAGTCTGAAAAGAACTTCTGACCAAAAAATTGCATATGTTTTAGTCGCGTTTGAATGAAATGAGCGGAGGCTGCGAAAAGAGACAAGCACTATCAGAGACAACCACTAACTTCCCAATGCAAAAGCTTAATTTGAGAAAAAACTTATTGATAGTTCTCTTTTCAATTGGGATGGCGGAAGAACAACTGAGAACTCAGAGAAACCAGCATGGAAAAAATGAAAATCAACATCTAAGTTATAACATATAAACAGTAACCTCCAATAAGCGAGAAAATATGCAGGGATATTTGTCTCCCGACATTATGTGTTCCGAAAAGCTCGCAGCTATCCGAAAGCAATGCACGGGCAAAATTGTTTGTGGAACAATTTTTTTTTTTAACAAACAGCTCACCACGGTCACGCGACAAGTTTAGGCCAATCGTACGAGCGCAAAAATTATGGACCATAAAACCCCATGTCCGGGATCGCAGTCAGTACAAACAATGATGACTGAAGACACCCTTAGTCCCAGTCCCAACATATACCTACCTCACCGATGGAGCAGCTTCGTTTGGATTCGATTAGTTTCCAGGCTCTCTTTGCTGGGAGCCTGGACTCCGGTTCAATGAATGAAGATCGAGCAAAGTTCACGAAACCCTCTGTCACTGTCAGACCGTGGAAGGTGCAAAACTCATCAGCCTGGAAAGAGAAAAAGGTCTTTTTAATGGCCATTATTTTGTTTGACGTTTAGGGATAAATGATTTATTTCCATAAGGTGGTAGTAGTAGCAAGTATGATAAATATTGTAAGAAATAGACAACTTTTTTGAGAGACATGTTTCGGCAAGCTTATGCCATCTTCAATCAATGAGTAACAGAACGTGAGTAATTATATAAAAGACAAGTAGATGAGTAAAATATTTATAGTATGACATAATACAAAAGCGGGTACTAATTACAACGTGACACCAAACATCAAAGGTGTGAACTAAAACGCTAGAAAAGTGTTATAATGCTATAATTGTTTGTTAAGTTCAGGTTTGATCTTATTTAATCCAGAATACTAAAGCACTGAAGAAAGGGAGTATTTGTTCTTACAAGAAGGAGATGTGTTGAAATGCTTAAAAATATGCGAGCTTTTATCGCTTTTCGTGTGCTTCTTTATCCTAGAAGAGAAGTGGCGACTAGTTTCGCCAATATAACGGGAATTACATCTCGTACAAGAAAACTGATAGACTACCATGGTTATATTGGATCAGAGTTAACTCTGATTGGATATATCCCGTTATATTGGCGAAACTAGTCGCCACTTCTCTAATACGATAAAGGAGCACACGGAAAGCGATAAAAATTAGCACATTTTTAAGCATTTCAACACATCTCATTCTTGTAAGAACAAATACTCCCTTTCTTGCTTTAGTATTCTGGATTTTGCTAACAACTCAATTGATTTAAAACTCAAAGAGGCTTTTTATATAAATAAGATCAAACCTGAACTTAACAAACAATTACAGCATTATAACACTTTTCTAGCGTTTTAGTTCACACCTTTGATGTTTGGTGTCACGTTATAATTTGTACCCACTTTTGTACTACATCATACTGTACATATTTCATTCATCTACTTGTCTGTTATATAATTACTCACGTTCTATTACTCATTGACTGAAGATGGCATAAGCTTGCCGAAACATGTCTCTCAAAAAAGTTGTCTATTTCTTACAATAAATGATTTAGTCGAGTTTCTTTATACCCAAAAGCAGAAAACTACTTCTTTAACCAACGCTTGAAACGTCCGCTTTAGAAAGCTTTGCGGTGGCCAATTTAGATTATCTGTATCGACTCAGGTGATAAAACCGAATGACTTTTAACATACACTCCTTCACGAAAACAGCATTTTTTACATCTGATC
>NC_142520.1:34554877-34599877 GCF_964205215.1 Stylophora pistillata
GTTGCGCACGCTGTCAAAGACATTAGAAGTATAATGTACACAACAGCCCCCGTTTGGTGCTAAGTTATCCTCGCATTGTCCTTAAACGTTATATGTTCGTCTTTGAAATCCGTTCACTTCAGAAAGAAGAGCATCAATTCGCTCTGTATATAAGGATTGTGTTCAATCAGTGAAGACTTGATTCGTGCTCAGCGTGCAGATATCGGGAAAAGAATACACATGGGTGGCCTCGATGCCAGAACAGTTGAATAACCAAGAAAAAGTCGTCAAAGAAAGTCACTTATTTCGAGCTCAAAACATAACAAAACTGGAAAAAATCCAATAGTGAAAACTCCATAGAAAATATTTAATTCAAAATAATCACAACATTTGGTTTGAATAATTCTCTTCAAACTTCGTAAAAATTCCAAACTGAGGGATTAAAAGAAGCGCGAACGAAAACTCAAAAACGACACCTCACTAAACTTCGTAAAGAGAAAAAAACTAAAGTACGAGCGAGAAAATATCCACGTCAGTTTTTCCGATGTCAAGGCCAAACAATGGGTGATTTACAGGCCAGGAGCAGCTCCATCTTACAGTCGGTGACTTGTACATACCTGTCATATTTAAATCACTGACTTGAACATTATAAAGATTTATCACTATAGTGTTACAATGGGTTGCCTCTGGCTTATGAGCCTTTGAGTGGTCAGCGGCCTGACACTCATGAACGGCCATTTTGATGTTGTGATTTAGAAGATGAGATTTACTGACTTTCAAGTCAATCTACTCTTTTACTTTTACCACAATACCTTCCTGATTCCCCTCGTTCTGTTCCAGAGAAAATCAAACCATTCTCCTTCCCTTCCTTCGCATAGATTCATGATGTTCGTGGCCAAGTAATCCATGGTCATTCTAAGGACTGGTACAGAGCGGAGTTCATGGGGTAATGGCTCTTCCTAAACAAGAAGAAAAGGATTTGTAAACAAAGCCTGCCTTCATGCAAGCCGCGTTTGTTGGATAATCAAAGTGCAATACCGCTCAAATGCAAGTTGACAGTCCCTTAAGACTCGATCCTCGATTCTTATCGCGTGAATCCACTTCCTCGAGCGCCTCAAATTCGTCGAGCGTCTCGGTTCTCAAAGGAGGATCCAGTTTCAAGTGAAGACTGTGAACTAACACTTGAGCGGTACTGTTCTTCAACAACTTTTTCTCGATAGAGTTGTGTATGATAAAAAATGTTAATTTTCTTCAGTTTTAGCCATAGACCCTCCTGAAAATGCTAGAAAAAATTAAATATCTAGATAAGGTGGCTAAACTGAGTTAAAAAAAAAAACAAAACAAAAGAAATAAACAAAAAAGAGAAAAAAGGATACCCTTTACCTTATCAGCAGCAGATCTGTCATATTCCTTAACAGCACGGGTGTGATCGACTTGAGGATTTTCATCCTTTAGTACGTAACAAGATTGATAATAACAAACTGTCAGTCAGTCAGACAAGTTTCAATTAGTGACACTTACAGGTTTATGCCGAAAAACAAAATTATGAACGAGTTACATGTAATAGAATTTGGAGCTTGTAAACTTCTTATGAATATCATTTAAGCTTTAAGAGTGCGTTCCGATAGCTTTATCGTTTTGTAGTTAGAATCCATCCAATAAGGTAAATTATTTCAGACAAACTTTTTACAGCATTGTTTTTTTATGTATACAATAATTTTCCTAATGGTTATCAATGACCAAGCCATTTATAGGTAAAGTTCGTTTACGAGCCCAGTGGCCCATCAGACTGGCGCTCAACTCCGGTTTCCGTAGCATGAAGCGACTAGGAGTATTTCTACTCCCCCCTGAATGGGATGCTAGTCCATAGCAGGGTTACCAACAATTTTAAACAAATTATTTAGAAAGTCTCCTTTTTCATCCTTACCAGAAAGATATTTTGAAACCCTAAAACACTCTTACATCGGTCTACGTATCCTCCATGCTGTTTTCTCTAAATTTAGTATGGTGCTGACAAGGAAAATTTGTTCAACAATCAAGAGCTTCTTCAGTTGGTGATCATTTCCTTTATTCTCCTGACCTTAATATTTGATTCAGAGGTGATCTTGTAAGGAGAAATTACATGCAGATGCTCCTCCCTCTTTGTTGTCAAAGGTTTAACCCAATAACTCCCAGTAGTGATTAAAAAGTAATTTCTCCCTATCACATCCATATATTATCCAGCAAACAGGTCATGAGAATACTAAAACTAATCAGGAAGAAGTTGTTACCTTGACCTAACACCAAATTCTTGTAACTAATTTACAAGGAAATGTGTAGCAACTAGAGGGGAGAATTAACAATCAGATCTTTGGCGTTACAGGGTGAAGGCAATTTAAAGTGATATACATGGTTGAACAGCCTCTTTGCAAATAACAGACATTAACCAAACAGAGTGAATGTGAACTTACAAAGCTGCCTGTTCCAGACACAACCTCAAACACACTAAGTCTTCTTTGATGTTCTCTCATGTACCTTTCCTATAAAATACAAAATAAGCTGCTTTCAGGTTGAAAATAATTTGTGAAAGAGACAAACACTACATTTTTGTCTCATCTCACTCTATGTGACTCGAGCCCAAGCTCTGTATAAGAGAGCAGATTACAGTGTACAAAAGGTTTACCTTCTCAGGACACATGTCCTTGCAAGTTCCAACCACAGCTTTGGCAGAACTTATGTCAGATGACCTTTTGAACACTAAAAGAGAATTATTAAAGGGAAATTAGACAAAATTAATTTAGCTGCAATTGATAATGAGGTTGATTGACAGACATATTGACAGATCAACAAATTGATTAAATGACAGTGACTTATTGACAGAGTGACTTATTGACAGATTAATTGATTGACAGATTGATTGACAGATTAATTGATTGATAGATTGATTGATCAATCAGTCTGTTGTTTACATGTTTAAATGATTGACTTAATAAACTGACAAGTTAAGCACATACATATGTTAAAGCATGTAGCTTTCACTGCTCATACCTAATCTTAGTTTTTTGTCAATTCCCTCCAAAACTTGAAGTTTTTCTCCTGCACTCTCACTTGCTGGAACTGACTTCAAATCTGTAAAAACATTACATCTTAATTAACCAGAAAAAGTACAGAGTGCTCTAACAACATCATTAGTACTTATCTGTTAACTCAAAAAAAACCCTGAACAGTAAAAATATTCATGGAAAATCTCATCCGACATAAGAGACCTCAACCACAACAGCAACATCAAACAGTAGTTTGGAGGCTTGCTTGCCTGTTTTGAACCTCATTGTGATTGGTTGATCAAAAGTTGACAAGACAGAATCTTAATATAACCTGATCATCTTAATGTAGGATTTGCAGTAATGCCATTCATGGTGCATTGAAATGAATTGCACATCAACATACAACTTGCATTGTACAGGGTAAATGTACACAGTTTAACTTTAGATAATACCTACATTCTTGAATGTCCCTCACAACTTCTGATGTCTTGATTCTCTGCTGGGTTTGTTTTTCTGAAGGTGCAGTCTAGGTTACAGAAATAACAGATTCACATTGACTCATCATGTACTTAGACACCATTACTACAGATGACACCTACAACCTGTATACACCCAAACTTATTTTACCACACAGTACCTGAGTAGAAATCTTCTTAATTTTCTCTGGACTGGAATGTCTTTTGACAGGTGACTTGTGAACAGCTGGACTCTGTGGGATTTGCTGCTCACTCTCTGGTAATTGATAATATTTACATCAATATCCTGTTTAATTGATATTTGTAATAAAAACATTAACATTATTTTAAAAATGCATAATATTTATTAGCTTTAAAATGTAACATTTGAAAAAATAAATGTTGATAATGTCCACAAATCCATATATATTAAAAATATTACTGGTTTTAGACTTACTGTTGACTTACAAAATTATCCTTTTCTGTCTTTGATCATAATAATTTAGAAACCAGCCAGAGTAAAGTGGTCTGACAGCTAGCAGGTTTCTGGTGCCAACTAAGTCTTAATCACGACCAGGGTTATATTATTCCCCTCATAACACTTGCATGCACATGTGCAAATTTCACGTATTATCCTTGGAGATATTTAGAGTTGTTCAAATACCCATAGAGTATTATACAGTGCAGACATCAGTAACTTACAGTAAAACAACAAATTCAAGCTGAAGATTTAATATTCTAATATTCTGCTCAATCA
Organism: Stylophora pistillata; assembly: GCF_964205215.1. Lineage (NCBI taxonomy): Eukaryota > Metazoa > Cnidaria > Anthozoa > Scleractinia > Pocilloporidae > Stylophora > Stylophora pistillata. The sequence continues at coordinate 34,559,092 of NC_142520.1, forward strand.
AGTTGCATGATGTTAGAAATAAAATCTTGTAAAAGAAATGACACAGGTTGTACATGACTGTACACTATAAACAATGATTGGATGAAGTTTTTGTGATATCCGGAATAATTAAGGTGGAGGTAAGTGTTATCAGCTGAAGCCCAAGGCTGAGGCTAATAACATTAACCGAGACCTTAATTATTCTGGATATCACAAGAACCGAGTCCAATAATTGTTTTACCTTATTATAGGAATATAACGAAGCATGTTAATAACGCGAACAAAATTTACGCGTCATAAATTTAACGCGAATTTTCCAAAAGTTATGTATACATACATTTAATTAACGCGAATTTCCGTGTGGTATGTTGCATAATTATTCCCACATTGAAATTCAACACTGGTTTAAGAGGTTATCACGTGTATCCCACAAGCTGGAAACCTTAAAGCAACAGCTCACGTTCAAGCAAGAGAAAGACAATAAACACGACCAGTTTGCAGTTGCTGGGCAAACAATATTGCCAGGAACCATATTTCCTTCTACTGTCGGACATATTCCAATAGAATTGAGCCGATATAATATATTTGAGAAGAAGCTGTCATAAAAGGAGAGGTCACAGCGATAAAATATAAGCCATCTCCACTTGTTCAAGGTGGATTAGAAATACCTATTGCGGTGACTGTGAAATGGGATGACAAAAATGCGATAGACATTTTGGGCAAGAAAGTTGAAGAAGTGAGTTATCCGCTCGGAGAAGATGATCGCTACACTGATGAATCTAAGGAAATTTTGAACTTAATATTAAATGATGATGAGTAAACCGACTCTGACTGTGACGTAGAGGAATTGTAGCTTTGCTTATTTAAAGGTATCTTTAAATAACGATGCTTTCAATCACGTCATTTCAATTAACAATTAGGTAAATTAAGATACATAAAATTAACACGAATTTTTTAAATTCGCGTTAATTACATGCATTGTTAATTTCCTATAATAAGGTATGATACATTGTTTCAAAGAAAATAATGCCAAACGCATTATAGCAGCGAACACAGTATATCTCAACATCTAACAACTTGTCATGATTCCAGTATTTTGTAAAATTATTATTACACATTGTAGTCACCATCTGTATTGTGTAACAATACCTGATGTTGTCCTTCTGCGACTTCCTTGCTGCTTCCAAAAAATTGTCACAGGTGGTAGACCAGGCCTAAGAATTCTGCCTCTTTTTTTTGCCAACTCTGCCGCTTCCTGATAATCAAAAGAAAAAGTTTATAATATTTTTTCATTTATCCCATGTATTTCTTAGTTCTAGTTGAAATAAGCAATATCATCTGCTGCTGGTTTCTGATTAAAGCACCATCAAAGAAAAAACCTTCAATAACGATAATATAGATTTGCTTTGTGGGTGGTAAGGTTATTATGGAAACCATGTTGTTTTGTCAAATTACATGCTAGACTGGTAATTAATCGAAATTTTAGTAAGTCTCAGGCATTCTGTAAAGTTTGCAAGAGGGCTAATATAAGTACGAAAATTTTGAATGCAGATTTGACTCACATGCCTAAACCTGTTACTGCTAAATTACTGTAATTACTGTGTATTCTCAATTATTCCTCTCTAAACTGGAAAGTAACTGCTGTAAAAGTTTCTTCCAAGGTATTTTAATAGTTGCATGATTTTTGACCAGCAATTATATCTACAGTACAGCTAAAAGGTAGATGGCCAATGCACATGTAAAACCTTGGCACACTTTGACGCTACATGTACATGCCCAAAACAAAAAGTAATTTGAATATATAGCCCTTCGTCAGAGTGACGAAGGGCTAACGCTCGAAACGTCAGCTTTTGTAATCGTTACGGTGGCCAATTTACCATTTCATCTTTGTTGATATATCCAAATTATTTTGTTACCCCCACCGACGCAGCCCCAAACAGTTTCTTTAGAAACTATCAGCCTTTATTAAAAAAAAAAGTGCTTGTCTTTAGTAATACTATGTTTTTGGCTCTGTTATTCAATGCAGTCAGCTTCCCTTGTTCTGTACTGTTTCAGAAAACAAAAGTTTCCTGTTACAGAATGTCGCAACCAAAGCATCAAGTCAATATTTGTATATCTCAACATCTAACACCTTATCATGATTCCACTTGTATTTTGTAAAATGTTTGCCAAGGTTTTCAAGATGAGAATAATAAACTGGATACACTTTTTTTTCTGCTTGATGTAAGATTCCTGCCTGAAATGGTGACTGTAGAATAACTGTAGATGTGACTTGATTGAGAAGTTGGCAAAATTGACTGGCGCCCAAACATCTAGTTTACCTGACTTGGCACCGAGGTGAAAGGAGCCAGCTAAAGATTACAGACTACAATGAGTGGCAAAGTTTCCCACAGGCATGACTATGATGTACTTTTTTTTTGGGGGGGGGGGGAGGGGGAAGAGGGGGACTTTGAAGGAAGTTATTAGAGATGTCAGAATTACCAAAGTTTCTCAGTTACATGGCACACTCTGTTAAAAGACACACCCCAAACTTAGCAACTTAGTCAAGCCAAGTTCTCAAACTGAAAATTATGTGAAAATACTCGGTTATAAGATGTTCCAGAAGGTTGAGAGTTAGCAAAGGGTGTGATAGATCTGAGAAAGTTTCACGGTTGCTTTGGCAGAGAAAGCAAATGGTGAAAAACTCCTACCAAAGTCATATTCGAAGGTGTTCAACAGCTGAATATCAACACGCCACCAAGGATGCATAGTTTCAGTGCTCAAAAAAGGCTGGATGGACGAAGAAGGTAGGTGTTATCTCCACATTGTTTATTCACAGAAAAAACTTTTCTAATGAGCAACATAAATACAATTTTAAGAATTTGAAACAAGGTTCAAATTATTGTTTTGTTGTCACAGATACCTTGATACCCAGCATGTGCTGTTAAGAACGTCTGCTTTTCTATGGAAGTTCATTAGTGTTCTAAAAGCAGTATTCCTTTTTAATTTATAGGAATAAAGAATTGGATTCTACGCAATCTTCCCTACACCTCAACCAAAAAGCTCTGCTCGGGTGGGATTAGTTTTGTAGTCATTTGACAGAGGCCATAAATTATAAGAAACAGTTCTTTCAGAACCACCACAATGGCTCTTTTCAGAGCCACCCTGGTTCTTCTCAGAATCACCAAATCTAAAAAAAGTCAATGACCAACAATAATTAGTGTCCTATTCTTGTCTTCTTAGCTGTAAGTTCTGCTAAGATTGTGATCTTAAGATTTAGTTGCACAAAAATACTTGGCTTTTATAAAGATGCACCCCAATTTCAGCACTACTTTCCACCCAAAGACAGAGTTTTCTTGAAAAAACTGTGTGCCTCCTAACTGAGAAACTACGGTACAAGCTTTCTCTTTATTAAATATGTAGAATGGACAGTTGTCAATCACCTTTTTTCACTCATTGTAGCTCACTGCTTGGCTTAATTTACCATTCCTTCATTACAGCTCTGTGAATGTACACTGTACCTTAAACACTCGGGGTTCTAAATGTACATGTATATAGTACTGTTTTACACTGTACTTACATGAGTTTTAAATGTCACAGTTGCACTCTTCTTGACTGCACTGCACAGCACTTTTGAAACCTCTCCAAATCGCGAATAGAATCTCTTCAACCCAGCATTCTTGTTGTAAGATTCAGGAATGTCCTTGATAATCAATGCTGTCAGATTAGAAATATCCACATTTTGCAATTTATCTTCTGTGACTTGCTCCTTGTTTTCCTTTGCTAGCTGTTGTCCTTTCACTGCTGTTAAAGAATGTCCAAAAATTCTTGTCTGTGGTTTAACTGTCTTAGCAACACCAAATGTATTTGAAGTGGACTGCGATGTTCCTGCAAATAGAGGTTTTGATTCTGCAGTAGATTTAACCTGGAGTGATGGTGTGGCTGATTTTCCAAAAGTTAAAGAAGTTGAAGCACTGCTTTTCACTGTTTCACTTTCAATTTTAGCACCAAAAACATTACTTGATGAGACTTCTGTAAAAGGAGAAGGTTCAAAATTTCTAAAACCACTGAATGTTAAGTTACCAGATGATTGCTCCTTGACAGCTGAAACAAGGTTGGAAAGTACACCTGAGCTGGCGTTTGATGTGGATGAAACCAGAGTCGATGAACTGTTCATTTGAAAGCCTGAGCTGAAGACAGGGTTTGAAGTTTGTGATTGTGCAAACAATGATGGTGCTGGTAAAGTGCTAGCTGCAAAAACATTACCAGATGAACTTGGTGAGGCTGCAAAAGCATTTGCATTAGTTTGACTGATGCCAAATCCTGTTGCCAAACCACTACCAGTGGTAGATGTGAGGGAGGTAATAGCTTCTGCTAAAGATTGAATTGTAATTATACAGAGAAAAAAAGATCAGTCTTGAAACATTTCATCCCTCAGATTTGCATTTACATGTATGTACAGTATATAGTCTCTAATCAAGGTTTCAATAAAAACCAGGTTCCAGTTTTATAAGCTGTACAACACATGTACAACGATCATTTTTTTATATTCCACATGACCAGCTCTTGCTGTGGATAATTACAATTAATTTTCAATAAATCTACATTACCCAACGTAGCATTAAACAATTCTATTTTCAAATTTTGCAGGGTGTCCATAATCCACACAAAAAAATTCCAATACAATACTACAGAAATTAACTTCTGTCAGTACCTCTATTAATCTATGCGAATCAAGTGTCAATTTGTATTCTTCAAAATTACACTCACTCCAAATTTGTATCTATATATGAAATGGGATTCTCTCCCTCAACCTCTGAATTATTTCTAAAGTACAGTATTAAAGAGTGGAAAAAGATTAAATTAATTCTTAACCTGCATTTTGTTGAAAACTTGAAGCTGATGTAGGAAATCCAGATGTGAAAAATGGTTTGGCTGAAGATGCTGCAGAAATTTCAGGTTTAGCAATTGTAGACTGAGATGCTGTAGTCGTGAATGAAGCAGGTGTAGCACCAAAACCAAAATTTACTGTCTCAGTATGTTTGATCTGCTTTGCTTCAGAGTCGCTTTTTGTGACAGGATTGCGGTCAAGTGGACTAACATAGCTTCTCTTAGCTGGTCTTTGACCTGCTGCACCTGGATGCTGTCTTCTTGTCTCTTGTTGTTCTAAAGAAGGTAATTAAATACAACAAGGCTGTGTGCTAAGAAAAATTGAAGGGAGCCCAGTGCTCTGAAACTATGAATCCATGGTGCCCAGCATATGTTTTTCAAGAAAAAACTAAGATTACTGAGTCACCCAAGAGCAAAAGTAGGGTGCCAGGGGCCACAGCCCTGATACAGAGTGAATCTTTCACCTGAATTTATATGTACAGCTGTAGCACTGCCTCACTCTAAAGAAGGGTTGTGTCAACTGCGAAGGCAGATCCAGGGAAAAGGTCTGAAAGGAAGATCCTCTCCACCCAGATGGGGTGCCTGGGTTACACCTGTCAGGGCTCGACACTAATGACAGCCAACTAGCCACAGACTAGTAGGAATTCAGTTGTGGCTAGGGGTTTTCAATTTCCTCAGGCCAGTTTGGCTGGTAGACAAACTGAAATTGTTGTGACATCTAAGTTGTCACCAGCCACTTGGCTAGTAAGTTGAAAAGTTAGTGTTGAGCCCTGCCTATGGGTATTTTTGCAACTTCTCTGGAACCAAAAGTCTTCAAATGATAGTATTACTCATTACTCCACTTGAAGTACTTGTCTTCTCTCATCAAAAATTACCATTTGCATAAAATTTACTAATATTGTTACTAGCAGCACACACATCCTATCCTCAACTTGACATATAAGCCACTAACTCTGGCACATCTCAATGAAAATTAAAAGAAAATAGTGTGTGTATGGCATGTGTGATTAACAAGTTGTAACGGTTCTACAAAGACAATTACAGTGGCACATGTATAGGTAAGAAAGACATACAAGAAGCATTTTAATTTGAGTAAATCAAACAATGCCATCATTTTTTGCAGAGCAATCACTAAGAGGTTCATTAAAAGAATTAGTTAGGCAAGATTTCTGTATAAACCCATACTTCACTATGAATACAATTCTTGAATAAAAGAAGGTAGAGGCAAAACAACAGATTACTTTCCGGATTACAGCTTTGTTTTGATTGGTATGAGGTTATATGGAAATCTTTCCATTAGTTATACATACGGCATATGTATTCACAGGCGGCCCAGGCTCTGCCACAGGCTCTTTCACAATGGATTATTATAGAGTTTGTATAGTGGTTCAAAACTGACTAATCATTCATATCGTGGGCTATGTTGGGCTTAATTTTGCTAGTGTCCAGGCCAACCGCGTCGTAACGAACTTTTGACTGCACATGATTTGAAGGACGCACATTCTAATGGCGTTGAAATGGCGGTCAATTTGAGATTTTCACTTGGCTGGTTGCTCGACAACCCAACTTTTGCAGGATTTGTTTTGATGAACTTGAAGGGCAACTATTTGGCTTTCGTGTTGCCAAGTTTCGATTCAAGGGAAAGTATTTAAGTGTGTTTTTCAAGCGATTTTGGTGAGCGTGTATGAGACAGATCTTTCCTACCTTCCCTTTTATTTGGTAGTGCTAGGACGTTGAGCTGAAACACACCAAAATGGCCTCAAATTGCAACAAGAGCAGCACAGACTACTCTTTAGGAAAGTAAGACCTTATTTCTTTGATTATTTCACACAACTTTATATTTACAGAGCTCAAAAGTAAGTCCAACTAAACCACTATACAAACTCTATAATAATCCACTGTGAAAGAGCCTGTGACAGAGCCTGGGCCGCCCGTGAGGTATTTACCTATATTATTTCTTTATAATTATACACCTTTAATTTGTATTACGAAGCAAAACATGCAGTTTGCGTAAATAATTACTTCTCTGTACCTGAGAGTTTTCTCCACTGGGGCGGCTGCCTAGCAGCTTGTGATGATAACGCAGAGCTATGATCGTGAGGGTAACTAGAAGCTCCAGAGCCCTGTGAAAGCCTACGGACAGCTTCTTTTTTCTATGAAAAGTACATTTCATTCAGTAAGATGGCAAAGCATTAAACATTTCCAGAAGAGGAGAGTTGAACATAAAAAAATGGTTGCTGCATCTCGCACCGTATATAGGATCATCGAACTGTATTAAGAAATATCTGCTTCTCAAAGGTGCAGAGCTATGGGAGAACATGCAGTTAACTATTGGATCGTTCAGCGATCTTTATTTCTCACCTTCTTCTGTCGAATCTGACTCAACATGCTTGACGAAAGAAATTCCCAAAATCAATTTCCTATGTCGGGAATTCCTCTGATATCTTAGAAAGCTTTGAGGTCAACCATCTACGATCACACAGATAAGATCGACGAGATTTGCTCAACAAGATCGTCACCTCATTACTCTCTTGAATGAAGGCGCCATTCGAATGGTAACCGCTCATTTACTGGAAACTGTATGAAAGCTGCAGGGAGTGTCCATCCGCGGAACATAATTTGTATACCAAACACGAAGTGTCCTTCACAGTGGGTTTCAGTGTTATGAATCAGTAGCCAAGGCCTATGTTGTTAAAAACATACCTCTCACTCTACAAATTTAGCTCATTTTCCACACAAAAATTTTCCGTACACACTCCGAAATTAAAAGTTTTGGAATTCGAAGTAGAGGCAATACGGGGGTTGGGTGAGGAAGGAAGGTCCGTCCACACTGATGCGTTTTCGTTTGAAAATGGATACTTTTCGATGAGTTTGGCCTCCCGTCCACACCAAAATGGTTGAAAACGGATGCGTTTTCAAATGAAAACGAATCAATTCCAAAACAATCTCAAAAGTGGAGACATTTGAAAAGATGGGTCGCCTGTCCAAGTTATTGCGTGAAGCATTACTAAATAAGAAAAACTATTAAAATAATAATAATAATAATAATGTAATAATAATGATCAGTTTAATTACTCTTTTCGTAGCTTACAGCTAAATTACAAGAGTGGTCAGGATACGAATCATATCTATCATAACATGAAACATTTTACTAAGAATACCTATGTGTAATAAATTTGTCGAGACGATTAGTAAAAGCCATAGCGGGATCATCTCTAAGAGTGCCTGAGTGTAGATTGTATCCATGGGACACAGTTGTGCGATGTAACAGCAAGTTAGCATGCAAGGACACTGTCCTTGCCAGTGTCCCGATCTCTCTGGATAAACTTAGTGCATACAGCGGCACGCCGATCAGAGAGAGTGCAAAGACCACACAGCACAGGTGCGTCCCTGTAGGGAAGCCCAGGAAAGATTATTTCTCAGGCTTTTATCTGCACACTCTCAATTAGGAGGCTAAGATAATCAGGCAGGTTTTCCCAAACTGCGGAGGCAAACTCCAACACTGAGCGAATCAGGCTGGAATACGCCATAACTAACTCCCTTTCCAAAACACCTGACTTCTTCAGACAACGCAGTGCGAACAGGCGTTTGCGAGCCCTCTGAACAATGTACCCACAGTGCGTATTCCAGCATAAATTATCAGTAACATACACCCCAAGCAACTTGTACTTGTGGACACACTCGATTTCACAGGGTTAAGGTGCATGCCATGCTCGTTTGCATAAGTGTAAATATCTCTTGCAATGAACGGAAGAACACTTGTGAAACACCTATGTATAATCTCCACAACTGAAAGGTCGTCGACATATTTAGCTCTTATCTTCCATTGCCTGGCCAGGTTATTAACAAGTACTGCTAACAGCAAGGGGGCCAATGTAGTCCCTTGGTTACGCTTTACACCCAATAAGGCAATTTTTGTCGTCACGCATTTTGGCACGCTGCAGATATGTAACATAAGAGAAGTAAATAATAATGATAACGGTTATGATAATTATTAAACTCAATCCGCCGTTGGTTAAGTACTTTGTTTTATTTAAGGGGTAACTGGTTTTAAAAAAACATTTTCGACCATAACATAACATAACATAATCTTTATTTCTTAAAATAAATCACATATCCTAAGTTACAACATAAACTCACAAGGGAAACTATTACCTGTCATATTTAAAAATTATCCTATTACTAAAAACGTTCTTAAACCTTTCGGTGTGGATTCTAGGGACAGAGACTGACGTATTTCTAAGGTTGTACCTCATGTTCTTTTCCTTAGGTAAAAACTGGAAAATCAGGCATTCGGGGTCATTCGATCTTTTTTTGTAGAGTGCCTTGTCCGCCTTCTCTAGCAAATCCCTGATATCTACATTCTTGGACATAAATTTCCTTTTCAAACGCCGGTCCAGTAGGACAATATAATTTATTTTTGAGATCCGTTTAAAAGAATTAAAACAACGATGATGGCATCATCTGTATTTATAAGTTAAGTACTGGTGCCAACTAATGATGAAAACGTCAGTTGCCGAATAATAGGCATCTTTATGGTCAGGGATCAAATATGGTCAGGGATCAAATGTGGATTAATAAGTCTTTATTTTTCTGCAGCATTCCATTCATTTTCCAGTTACTTTTCCCGGCATGTGGTAATCAGCACTTCCCTCAAAACTAAGGGAAGGTACGTTTTTTATTGGGAGGGGTGGGCCGGGATATTTTAGAATTTTTTGGCCAAAAAAGTCGTGGCCCTCCCACTTTCCAGATTGGATTAATGGATGACCCTTCATAAATGCCTAAACAAAAAGGATCTGACCCTCCCCCCACATCCTCCAAGACAAAAACAACCGGAAGTGAAAATAACTGACCGGAAGTGTTGCTCACATAAGCGTCTCTGCGCACAAAGCAGTTAATTGCGTGGCGTTGGTAGCACATCGGGTGCAGGAACAAGTGAAAGTACAAGTCCAGAGAAGTGGAAAGATGAAGATCTGGGGTGGTTCCCGAACCCAAAGGGCGAATATACTGAGTTCTCAAATAGCATTTTGTGAGAAAGGTGAGCTTTATATTGAGTATAAGCGAATGTCGTGTAAAGAGAGAAGTGGCAAACTATCTAAATTTTGCGAGAGGGTTGAGACTACCAGCGCTTCACTTCCAACTAGACGACCATATCCCGACTATGGCAAGCTACCAAACTTCCATTATCTCTCTTGGAGTGCAACTCCCACCGATGGCCGTGAGCCGGATGACTTCCAGCCTCGAGCTCAGATTAAGCGATTGTTTGAGGAAAGTGAACTAGTCAGTGGGGACAGTGAGGCTATTAGAAGGTTTTCAGATAAATACATTGTCCCCGTAAACCTTTTAGCGGAGTACGTTGAGCACCATGCCCAGATAAAAATGCGTAAGGAGAAGAAGAAAGAGGAGACTGAAACTGGAGCGAATGGAACGGCTGAACCGGGAGTACAATGACATTGACTGGGTTGGACTGTACAACTCCGATAAGCTGTCGTCGTTGAGGGTGGACGAACTATCCTTGTACTTTTCCCATCACAAGATCGCCTTCAACGTGAAGAAAGCTGAAAAAGTCGCAATGATAAAAGCGCACATTGGTTGCTTGCTGTACAATTTAATGAGGCGTCAACAACCTCGGAAGCCCCCACTCAGAAATGTACAGCAACAAGTGACCTCTTCGCTTTCCGAGGTGGAAACTGACTCGCAAAGTGATGTGGTAGATCGAGTTGTCGGTTCAAGCCCGAGTAGCTCAAGCAACGAATCGTCACCGGACACTAATTTTATACCAGAGCCCCGCGCAGAAACATTACCGACGTCAAAATATGGACGAAAGCGGGCACGGGTCGAGAGAGACATTTACGTGAGTTGGGACAAGATAGTTTTTTGACATAATATTTCGACATCTGTTTAAAATGATGTAGATTGATTTAGACCGGTAGCTTTGCTTGTGTATATAAGTTTTAGGTTTCTTTACACTTTGCGTGTTTGGTAACAATTAATTAAAAGTCAACTAACCGACGTGGAGTAGTTTTTTCCTTGCCAAGAAAAAAACTATGACCCTTCCCGGCTGCGTATCAAACAGGTTCGACCCTCCCCAATTTGTAAAATATTTACTAATGACCCTCCCCTCCGAAGCCCCGGCCCAACCCCCCCCCCCAATAAAAAACGTACCTTCCCTAAGTCCTATATTGAGAAATATGAAAGTCGACCTAAGGCAACAAGTCCTTTGATCAAATTACCGGAGTTGAGTTTTTTCAATTCATTTCTTTCTTTTGTCCATAATTTCTTCCTATAGTCTTCTTAAAAGGTACTCGTGGAATTTGTCAGTTGTTGATTTAACCGCAGCGGAAACATTAGTGAATAAGAACGAAAATGAAAAATAACACATTGCATGTAAGCTTGGAAGAATATTTGGTAACATTGACAATGGAAAAAAAAGTGAATTAAATATGAAACAGATCAGCTTTACAAAGAATATTGTTAGATTTAAAACGCCCTCTGTTTTTACGACATATTCTAATAATAATCGTTAGTTCTAGTTTCGATGAAGCGTGCTAAAATTTGCTGCGTATTAGTTAGGAATTCGCAGATTCGTGCGTGTACTATAGGCTAAGTTCGTGCGTAGGAAATGAGCTAACACTTCCATATGATGTACATTACAAGTTTTAAGTAACATCCTGTGCACAGTCACGCATGCACTCATTATAAAAGGCGACTTAAGATAGCGCGCGAGAGAGTCATTCCGCAACCGCTACGATCAGAGGATCAATCTGCTACAAGCTACCTTTTGAGCTATACTTTCTGCTGTGCGAGTCGTCACCAAAGTAAGTTTCTCCCTTTTTTTGGTACTCGAATTATTATTGTCAAATGACTAGTTTTTTAATGTTGAAATGTTGTCATGCTACGAAACCAATATTGTCTATAAGTCTTCCTAAATTTTGTTTGTAACACGACTACGTAGCTGACGTTGTATCTTAGCTTTTTGTATGTAATTATCGTTTCAGTTCGAACCTACACGACTCTATTCGACACTAAACTACCCTATATTTCTACTCTACTTCGTTTTATTCTCCGCGACCACGAACTTTGCTACCGTGACTTTCACGATCTGTCATTATCGTCGCAACCAGTGTAATTCGTCTATCTTGAACTGTGATTAAACGTGTGTTAGTCATTCTACGAGTTGAGTTCGAATTGTCTATCGCCTCGCGCATTGCTACCCCTGTAATTGTTGAGTTTCTAAGTACGCGCAACCTTAGGATCTTGGCAGTTACATTAGTTCGAATTTGTACGGCGAGCAAGCAACTACCTCGAAACGTGAGGAAAATTTCACAGCTACTTTGGAGGACATCACGCAAACGCAATTCGACACGGCTTCTGGAAGCGGTTACCGGATGAGCTTTGAGCTCATCCGGTAACCGCTTTTTGAGCTTAAACCCAAACCGGCTTTTTGAGCTTAAACCCAGCCATAAACGGATATTTTGCTTAAGCAACCACGTTTCAGCAGTTTCGCTGATTTATGATGTTTATTTCTTCCACTTTAACTCAGGATCGCAAGGCGATTTGGACTTTAAGCTGATCTGCTAGAGCTGTAGGGTCTGAAGGAGGATATTACGAACCGAAAATCTTGGCCTTTAGCTCATTGCAGAGCCACCAAGATATGATAACTACCGAGTTGGTTCAAAGTCTTGTAGTCGCCCTGTTTTGCTTGAGGAGCACGTTTATATTTTGTGGTAAGTACAAAAGCAGTAATTGTTAATTGATTTGTATCTCGACTAAGTCGATTGTGCGTATGAACATCTAAAAATGAATGATAAAACGGTTCGCCATGTCTCCTCAGCCACGCTTTTAAACCAGCGACGCTATACAACGCTTTGCCCAGTTTAGAGAAATGTTCTAATCCTGAAACAAAATAATAAAGGCTGATAGTTTCGAAAGAAACTGTTTGGGGCTGCGTCGGTGGGAGTAACGAAATAATTTGGATATATCAACAAAGTTGAAATGGTAACTTGGCCACCGTAAAGGTTACAAAAGCTTTTTTAACCATTACGGTGGCTAATTTACCATTTCAACTTTGTTGATATATCCAAATTATTCTGAAACAAAATAGCTCTAAAAAATTAATGTGGAATGACATCCTGCGCAAGGCTGTGAAGTGAAGGTTCGATTGCTTTTCGCAGCATTTGATGTGCTGATAATTTTTTTTCCGAAATGAACTACCACAAAAACCACTCTAGGAGATCAATTTTGAATCAAAAAGTCCTACGGAACATAAATTTAGCAGCGACAGGATAGGCAAATTGTCATTTGACGGCAGTGTTCATAAGAATTTGTGGGTTGATAAAATATAACATCATAGGATACTCCTACTTTTACGTCCAAAAACTCTTCAAAGGAAAAGTGCAGTCTAGAAAAATTTTATCTCAATTTGGAAGATTTTTCCTCAGGAGTTCGAAAATAACTACCATTTTGTCCAGTTTGCTTTGTATTAGCGACAAGAGCGCTTCGAAGTTACCCATTTTTACCACTTTCGTGGTTAGAAAAACGCCATCTTGGATATTACGTCATTGACATACCAATAGTCAAACTTGTTCGGCGCTTTGCCTTTCTTGACATGTTTGAATATTTTTTTGAAAACAATTTCTAATACTTCTAATAGTTGAAATGAGGTGAACTGTGGTGTGGTTGAATATGAAAGTTCTAAGATTCAAAAGGAAAAGATGTAAGTCTCCACAAGCTACCGGAAAGTAAAAAATATTAAAGAAAAGTTAGCCGGCAAAAATAACCCGCGACGACGGCTTGCTGAACCCTGCAAAACCTCAGAACTGCTAAAACGAAGACTTCCAGCGAGATATACAGGCATGTAAGTTTTCCTTATTGACCTTCGCTTCGAACTGAAAGCTATGCTTACCTTTTCCATATTCAAGACGAATTTCAGTTATTTATTCTATGAAGTTTTTTAAACCATTTTATTGTAAACGAATAAATTAAAGCTTGAAATGGTGGTACACCGTGTGTGGTAAATTCTGTCACCACCGTTGACCAAAGCCGATTTTCAACATCATGCGCTTTTCCAAGGAGTGTCTAAATATATCTTGTCTTTCCTAAGTCTGTTGAGTCCACTTAGTAAATTTTCTTTTCCCTGCCAGTCACATTCGCCTGCGAAAAGTAACTAATTGTCTAATAAATGATGTTTAAAATACATTGCTAGCAAATAATCAAGACAGACACGTTTGCGACAAATACAAATTATCATTCGTCACCCAAGCGCCCTCATTTCTCTATATCATATCGATTAGACGCAATAAGAATAATCTGAATACTCATGTCTTCCAACCAACTACTTAACGTAATTATGCAGTGCCTATGCTTTCAAAAGAAATCGAAAGTTTCATTATAGCTTCAGTTATGTTGCGGTAGTTTCTATTGTAAACACTGTCTTACAGCGGCGATTTTTTGGCGCGCATCGAAAGTAACAAAGCTCTATTTCTCACAAGTCGTGACATTTCAAACATTTTAGAAAGAAAAATACTGCATTGAAGCTAATTCTAAGCATTAAAGATAAAAAACACCATTGTAAATTAAAGGTTAATGCTGAATCAAACAAAATTTGATTCGTAACAATTAACTGCTGCCTTTGTCTGCGTTAATTTTGGCACTTAATAAGTGTTTCTAATCAGTTTTCTCAGTGCTTAAGCATACGAAGAATGAACTTCAGTCTATCATTTCTAAATTCTTGCGTACCAATTGGGCTGTTCTTTGTTCCAAATGGCTCGTGTTCAGTTATACACCGAAGCTGGGTTCCTGTGACTGCAAAAATAGTTCGTCTCATTCCGAGGTCCGTGGTGGCACTGCGGTCTTCTTAGCAAAATAACTACCACTCCACAGCTTGGATTTGTCTGAGGAAAAAGCCCTTGCCTTTCAAATCGACTCGGTGTCATAGTACATTTAATTCTTGGGAGGTTACATTCTCATTTTCCGTAGGTTTCTCTTGACAGCTGCCGCAAGAGAACGACTTGCGATTTCCAAGACGTGAGCGACTGAGCGGGTCGACATTTCTTCTTGTAATTCATTTTCCTGACCATCTCTCATCTCTCCCCAACAGAGGTATCTCCTTTCCCTGAAGACGAGCCATGTTTCCTTTGAAACAAATGGATGTATTACATCCTCTCGGCTAGATTAAATTCCAAGTCGATAAGTCAATGAGTAGCGCCCCCTCGCCGCTGTTTTTCTTGTTTACATCCAATTTAGCAGGGATATAATTAGCATGCTTGACTATTACTTCGTCATAACAAAGATGGCAGATTTCAATTTTAAAATGTCGATTTTTGGAACGTAACTGTTCGCAACTAAGACGCTTTTAGCTCAAATGAATAGCCAGTTAGGACAATGTAAGCAAGGAACTTTTCATATATGTAAACTTTTTCTAGGCCATACTTTCCCTTTAATTTTGGTTTGCGTGCTTTTATGGAGATAGTGTGGATGGTCTGAATAGTCTGAAAGTGCTCCAGTGTTAGCAGAACGCGCGCTCATTATGTCGCATCGGAAGGACTGAACATCGAGCACAAGTCCGTCGATCAAGCCACCGGAGTTGCGTTTGCCACTTTATTTATTTACTTCATTTTTCGACAATTTCATCTTTTAATGATATTCTAACACCCTCTCGAACTGTGTCAATTTTTGACTGAACCGCTCATTAACTCAAGAAAAAAAACTTTAATTTCGGAAATCCAATTCTTATAGAGTTACGAAAAACATTGTTTGTATATATGCATATGAGAAGAAAAATTACAATGCCTGTATATACGTCTTGGTTCCCTGAGTACTTTTCGAGAATGATGCTACAATTTTCAATAGGGTCCCTGAGTTTAAGCTGATTTTTTATCACATCCAGCAAGATTATTTCTTGGTAGAAACAAAAGATATTTTTGCGAGTCCTATAATTCGTGAAGCCTAAAGGATAGCTTCCTTTCACGTCTTTCACGTTAGTTCTACCCTTCGGCTGCTTTCGTGCAATCACTTTGGAAGAGAAAAATACCTCGGGATGATCATGAATTTCAAGAAAACAATAAAGAAATTAATATGATATGGTGTAGCAAGTAGACCTCTCTCCTTACATATTTCTGTTCGTTAAGAAGCAATACTGGGAAAATAAAGGAAACCTCCCGCTAAGATCACCATAATTTTACAGGTTTTCCTTTTTTTTTTTTTCAACTTGGTCCACTAAGCATGTACTCTGTCTATCTTACTCAAAAAAAATGGGGCAAAAAGTGGTTTTGAGTAAAAACCCGTAATAGCTAGAAGGAGCCTCTAACTGATTCAGCTCTGACATTGCTCACTCAATTCCTCTCCTTGAGGGAGTTGTTGACCTATTATCTAACACTTATCACTTTGTTTGGCAATTCTCAACGGCTTGCATTGAACACCGGGAAGCAATTGTAAATCCTGCTACAATGATAAATTTTTTATCGAAATGCGCTTATCACAGCTGATGAAGGCTGGCCAATCACTGCGGAGCATCATTTTTCTCGCGGTGGTGCGTGAACATTCTACCATTCGAGGTTTATGATATGGATGTTGCGTTAATAATTGATGCAAAAGACTTATCATCCTAACTGTTTCGAGCTTTGGATGAAGCAGATAGTAAAAAAATATCGTCTTTCTTTTGACAGCTGCGATCCTAAAGGCAGGAAAAGACAATGTAACGACTTCGACACCAGGCCTTTTTGGCTGTAAGGAAATATCCTTCAAACACTCTTTCTCTGGTGGACAGCAAGTCAAAGTATTCGCTTCGTTTGGACATACCGTAAAAAGTCCAACACATCGATATGGTGCGGCAGTCTGGGTTGAGTCTGTTTCTACCAGTGGGTTTACAGTTTGTGTGTTGGAGTATGGAGAAGGTTCAAAAGGTTCTGCTGAAGTGAACTGGATTGCTTTACAATCTGCACCTTCTGGATCTCAGCTAGGAACGGTAGCGTTGGATCCATGGACTACCGGAACAGAGTGTATTACTATCAACTTTAAACAGGTTTGATCACATGGGAGTTTTTAGTTCCTTTGGTTACAAGCGTCTGACAAAGGTGAAAACATAATTAGCAATAGAAATAAAGGCAAAAAGCATTAAGAAGGTTCCGATGCTGACACCGGCATGGCACTGTGAGTAAACCATTTTAAACCATTTTTGTTTGATACATACTTTTGTAAGATACTAAATTTTTTATTATTTTTCTTTTAGCGCTTTACAACTTCACCAACCATTTTAGTTTCCGCTAGCCATGAGATTCTTAAGAGACCACAAGATGCTATGGCTGTTTGGGTAAAAGAGCTCAATAAGGACAATTTTAAAGTTTGTTTCAGGGAGACAAAGATTCATGATGGGCTGCATAAAGAAATCCGGATGGTAAGTAAATTATTTCAACTTCAGTATTCGAGAGTTTATTTATGTGCTCTTCCCTTTTCATTGAGGTACCTTTCTTTATCATCCAGTCATCTTTTAATTTACCGTTTTATTCTCTGAATGAAAGATTGGCTGTCTCGCTCATGACTTACAGAAGTA
This sequence comes from Stylophora pistillata, assembly GCF_964205215.1. Lineage (NCBI taxonomy): Eukaryota > Metazoa > Cnidaria > Anthozoa > Scleractinia > Pocilloporidae > Stylophora > Stylophora pistillata. The sequence continues at coordinate 34,576,490 of NC_142520.1, forward strand.
ACTCTATAGCCCACTAATTAACAGACCGACTCTCGGATTGACTTATTATAAAATGACTGATTATCCAGCTAAATGACCAATCGACCACTGATTGACAGATAGGCTGACTAAATGACTAGCTGACTAATTGCCCAACTCATTGAGCTAGGGCCTATCCGCACTAAAAAAAAAAAAGGCCGGTTATCTACAAAAATTTTCTGTCATTACCAACACTTTACAAGTGCGGATGGTTAGTCGCGAATTAACAAATTTTGGCCAAAGCTGACAGATTTTCAAATGTAGAGCGGACAAAATTTCTCCTAGGTACAAGCTTTGCAAAATCGAATTAGTAAACAAAATCGTGACAAACTTGTCAATCATTTGTCGTAAACGCTACCAACATTGAGGTAATTGAACTGAGTTCAGTTTACAAACAAATCGCGTAACTAAAGATGGATCCTGGTAACTGGAACTTGAATCCATAGGCAAATTATGGCAGCCAGGGGCTGGAATGTCCAAACAATTTGCACGGAGGTGGGACAAGTTACAACGGTAGAGTTATTTTCCACTGGCCACTATATTACTCCAAGAATGGAGCAGTAAAGGTAGTGTAGTGAGGTAAATTGGAAGTTGTTGTTTTGAGACTTTCCCAGTTAAGCCTTTTTTTTTTTGTTGAGCCTTGTCTTTTGCGCCTACGTGTTGTTTTGGTAGATTTATGTTTTTTTGGCTCGTTTCGCGGATTTCCTTATAACCGTGTTAGACAATTAGACAGTTTCACAGACGGTCGTGTTTGCGTTGATAAAGCTGACCTTGAGTTCTACCCACACTGAAGTTCCTGTTTGCGTGCACGATTCCTGTGCGCAGCTGTTAGCGTCCAATCGGTTCCTTGACACTCGATGAGTGTTTCGGTGAGGGCCACCCAGTTTTCCCCTTTTTGCAAAATAAACGGTTACACTAAGGAATCTCTGACGGTCAGCAAACCCAAACATGTCTACGGTTTTCCTACTTAAAGGGATCCTCCACTGTTTTTGAACTGATATCGCTTAAAATGCTCTTTAAGTGTCCAAAAGTAGATTTTTCGGACAGAAAAATGTTCTCTCCCCTTAGATTTTTTGTTTTGGCCTCTCAAAAGAGGCCTTCATGACCAGTTCGAACGTCCCGCGGTCGCCATTTTGATCGGCGCGCAAGGCTCTCTAAAACTAAAAACAGGAAAAGGGTAAGACTCTTCAAAGCAATGCTGTTCGAAGTGCTTCGAAAAAAGACGTGAGTCTTTGGGCAAGGATGTCCTTCCAACAGCATGAATCCAAGCTCGTCGAATCGCTGCATCATTCGGAAAATTGTGGAAACGAATTTTGGGATCGTTTTTCCTGTTTTTAGCTTGAATACTACACTCAAAAGCAACGCAATGCGGCATTTTGCTATCAATTTTACAGAGAGCAAGGGAATCGAGCAACCATTTTACGTCATCACCCCAGAGAGCCTTGCGCGCCGATCAAAATGGCGACCGCGAGACGTTCGAACTGGTCATGAAGGCCTCTTTTGAGAGGCCAAAACAAAAAATCTAAGGGGAGAGAACATTTTTCTGTCCGAAAAATCTACTTTCGGACACTTAAAGAGCATTTTAAGCGATATTTTTGAAAACATTGGAGGATCCCTTTAAAGCGTTGGTACCTCTCGTTAGAGCATTACATGCATAGAGCGTCGCTGTGATAGAATTCAGCCCTTCGGAAGAGAATTAAATTAAAGAATAGAGTCCTAGTACCTCTGGTTGATTTGCCTGAGCGAGTTGTGCAAACCCTCCAACAGCAGCATAAGATCCGGAGTTAGACTGCTTTGACGGCTTCGACACTTTTAGTGCGGATACAACAATGGAGAACTAACGAATCGAATCGAGTGACTGAACAATGACTCACTCGCTCACTGACCTACTAACTGGCCTCCAACTGACTGATAGGTAGATTGTGTTCCTAACGGACTGACCAAAAGACTGAAGAAATGAATGATGAACTTGCGATTGAAGAATAAATCAATGAATAAGTGAATGGATTCTTTTAATTTGATGACCTACTTACCAATTATTAGCCATTTCATTTTACAGAACTGGATCGCATTTACAACTCTTAAGACTGGGAACTTCACTTTATTCAAAACACTTACGCTGAATCTTGCAAGCTCAAAAACCCATCACAGTAACAATGCGTTCTGTCAGGTCAGGTTTAAAGCTATTTTTATGTAATGGGACCAAGTTCTTTTATTTTATTTTATTTTTTCATTTATTTATGTTTGCAATGTCGATTTTGATGCCAAATGATTGTTTTACGTGTTTCAGATTATAAACTTCACCGATCCATTTTATGCTCCTCCTGTTGTAGTGGTGACACCAAAGCAGGGTGATATGAACAACCACTCGGGTGCTCCTCCCTCTCAATGCAGTGCCATTACAGCTTGGGTAGAGGTAAGATGTCACCATGATATCTATTTTTTTGTGTTTTTTTGTCTTTTTTTTTGTGCGTTTTGTTTGTTTGTTTTGTTTTAAGGCACGTTACAATTAAAAAGTTGTCTTCGATAGACGTTATTGAAAACATAGAAAAAAAATTTACTTTAAAAAACTGGAACAACTTAAGATATCTTTTTGGCCCTATGGCGAAGATAGAAGAATGTTAGTTGATATCTCTCAATGGCAGATATTAGATCTGAGCCCGCGTAAAAGCGGTTTTGTGTGAAAATGCACGGAATCGAGGCACTTGGGCCAAAGGCTTTGTAAATTCTCAAAGGTATCACTGTATATTTCAAGATAACTCGCATTTTACGCAATGTTTTTACTTTTATCGACAATCTGAAGCATTCAAAAGGCAAAGATAGCAATGGTTAGACATTGTATTGCATTTGGATGCAACAACTGGAGCGATAAACCACATTGCAAGCATCTTTCGTGGCATTCACTGCCACTGAGCAACAAGAAACTTCTGGCGACTTGGTTAGTCAAGATTAAACGGGAAAACACGCCCGTAAGTAAAAAATTTCTTTTATGCAGTGAACATTTTGAAAAGGAAGACTTTTCCAAGTCATATGCTGGCCGGAAAGTAAGTCTTAAGTCAGACTCAGTTCCGACAATATTCAGTTTCTCCGACCAGAAAACCAGAAGGAAGGCTCCGAAGGCAAGAAGCTCGATTGATGATGACTTTCCGGCCAAGATGTTGCAGTGTGGTTTATCGCTCCGGTTGTTGCATCCGAATGCAATACAATGTCTAACCATTGCTATGGTTGCCTTTTGAATGCTTCAGATTCTCGATAAAAGTAAAAAAAATAGCGTAAAATGCGAGTTGTTTTTAAATATACAGTGTTACCTTTGAGAATTTACAAAGCCTTTGGCCCAAGTGCCTCAATTCCGTGCATCTTTAAACAAAACCGCTTTTACGCGGGCTCAGATCTAATATCTGCCATTGTATATCAATTTATAATTCTTCAACAGAAACAATGTTTACCATGTTATCGTAATTGACCTCTCTTTACTTAAGCGTATTTTGTTTTGTTTTGTTTTCAACTCAGCGGTTTGTTTAATGTTAAGCATTTCACATAGGAATACTGTATTTTAAAAGCTTTTAAATAGATGAGGATGAAACTCTTGCTCTTGACTTATTTCAGCGTCTTGTTGTTCCCATTGCTGTATTTTTGGCAGTTAAGTAACAAACTTGACGGAAAATTATATTTTAATCTTGACTAAAGTTCACCTCAAGGAAAGATACCAAGTTGTGTGTAAGAAGATACAAGCGCAATGAGGAAAGTAACAATGCCATTTCAATTGATTATGTTATTGTAGGAGGTGAGTGCTATAATGCATGATATTTTTCCGACACGTTCATTTAACGATTTTGAGGCAAACATAGATCTCGCATCGCCTAAATGTCTCAAATTGAAACTTGAATATGTTTTAAGTGAGACAAATAATCTTTGTTCCGGAAAGTATGACATGTGCTCCATTGATATTGTGAAACGATTACATCAATAAAACAAATGTACTTGAGAAAATAATTGTATGCCTTTCTCTTAACAAGACTTGGATCCCTGCCTGGACGTTACCTGCTATTTCTATGGCCTATGTAAGGCCTTTGGACCGAATGACGCTCGCTGTGTGTGTTTAGATCTCTGTCCGCCCCTCCACGAGCCCGTGTGTTCGTCAAATGGTACAACGTACGGCAACGAGTGCTGGTTCAAACGAGAGACGTGTCTTTTGCGACGTAATTTTTCCGTTCAACATCCAGGTCGTTGTGAAGGTAGGAGTAGTAGAATTTGAAATATCTATGCTCGCAATGGCTAAGCACTAAAACATGCTCACGTTTGACTTGGCTTGGCTTGACCAAACTTAGCATAGCCAAAAGACTAACTAAATAACAAGGTCTGGCCCGATATTTTTTCGTTAGTCAGAGCGCCGAGGAAAGATCAATATCATTATCAACTAAGTCGCTTCATGCTACGGAAACCGGAGTTAAGCGCCGACCCGATGGGTCACCTGGCTCGTAAGCAGGCTTTATACGAATAATTACAATGCGCTTATACTCATTTACATATGCTCATACCTAAAATAAAACCATATTATATTTTTATAATCCTGGGACGACCCAACACCTCAGTTTCTTTAGAAACTTACCTTCTTTATTCGTTTTTCTAACTGACTAACTGACCAACCAACTGAGGGACTGACGAACGGATTGAAGGAAAGATAGCGGACTGATGGACTGATGGACTGATAGACTGATGGACTGATGGACTGATGGACTGATGGACTGATGGACTGATGGACTGACCGACTGATGAACTGATGGACTGACGAACTGACAGACAGACGGACTGTGACTGAGGGACAGAGAGACTGAAAGACTGGAAAATAACTAAATTTTTAACATTTATGGTGATCAAAGCTAGCTTATTAACGTGCTTATTCAGTAAAATCGCGGTAAATTGAACGAAAAAGAAACAGTGCGATTTTCTCTCTCTCTCTTTCTCTCTCTCTCTCTTTACTCTCTCTACTTTCTTTCTTTTTTTAGTTTTTCCATTCCAGCGCGGTCGCAAACACATGCCCCACATTCCAACCCTGGGATATTTCCATTGTGAGGTGATCCACCTACAACCTTACGTGTTCTATCCTGACAAACCCATTGAAGTTCAGATTACTGTCAATTACATGGACACCAGTGAGAAGTCATATGTACACGATGCGGTGGTGTCTTGGGTTGAGAACACCAGTTACAATCGATTCACCGCATGTGTTATGGCGGCAGGTTTTATTGAGCGAAAGTCGAATGCAAATGTCACGGTTGATTGGATGGCGTATCAGGGAGCTCCGGTGGGTGGTTTGGCAGGAGAAGAGTGGATATCACAGTGGTGGACTGGAACGACTTGTAAAGCTGTGAATTTTCCATCGGTAAATAACAATTTTCTTTTTTGTGTCATCTTATGGAGTCTTTCAGAATCACGGTTGTGTCAAGCTAAAAAAAAGCCTGATGTAGGTCCCTGTTTTACGCCTGCACAAACATACATTGAAACGATATGCTCCGGTAGAAGGCTGAGGTTGAGTTACAAGAGCTTGACGATCCAATAGTGACGGACCCTATCCCGGTTTGTACAACATCACTTGCCATCCCTCCAGGAAGGAATGATAGCTTAATTGCAGTCATCCCCTTTCCCTATTCTGTCAGTGTGCAGGTAAATTACTATTTTTAATCATGATCAGGGATGAAGAGAAGCCCTGTTAAGGTATGGTCTAGAATCTGAACCAAGTCAGCCGCTCGTCGTTCTCTCACTAAGAGCTATAGCAAATCATTTTGCTACTGGTTACCCCAAGCAATATTTGAACACATTATTGCCTCGCTGAACCCGTTACCTGATAAGCTAAATGCTTGGTGAATTTTGATTGGTACTTCCTTATGTATTGGATATATGTTTTAAGTATAATTGCCCCGGTGATTGTAAAGATGCGCGTGCTCTGACTGGTCGAGAATTGCGTCATAAATCGCCATGATGAAGATAAATTTAATTTCGTAGAGCAAAAAGGGTAATATTACATGTAAGTTTAGAGTAGCACTTTTTAAAAGAAACAGAGGGTTAATGAAGCTATCAAATTCTAGCCGAAACTGGCTCTTTATCTCGATATGGTCATGAGAAATTAAAACAACTGAAACAAAATGGTTTCAACATCAGAACGAATACTTACAGAATTCGAAAGTACCTGAGCAATTATACTGGAACAACTTTTCGCCTCAGACCTAGTGGGTACCTTTGAATAATCCCTCTACCCGTCACGGAATTATCTAACACCATTTACTTCGCCATTGGCGAATAATTATTCAACATTGAACAAATAGATTTCATGTTACAGTGTTTCTGTTCAGTAATGCGGTGATGAAATAAATGAGACACACGGCTGAGCCTCGTATGACGCTTCGTTTAACTTTCGGCCACATTATGATGTCGTATATGATCTTTAATTGAACAGACTCGCGGCGTCCTGGAAATATTTGTCAAGTAGAGCTTGACTTAAATTTTTCGCTAATCTTATCATCGACTAGAGAAAGAAAAAGTTAACCATCTAACACGTTTAAGCTATCTAACTTCTTTTTCAATTTCAGGGAAAGTTTAACATTTCACCTTCTGTATTTGTAACTGCCGAACATCATCATTCTGGGCTAAAGCGTGACGCAGCTAGTGTCTGGATTGAAGATGTCACAAAATCCTCATGCAAAGTTTGTTTGAGGGAGCTACAAAACTACGCAGGATCACACAAGGACATTTCGGTTGTAAGTTTTGGTTTACAGGCTTAACGCTTTCCGCAAAATAACTACTTACTCTTGTAATTCTCTCTCAATGGTACAGTTTATAAAGGAATTCTTGTTATATACATAACACAAACCAACTGGTGTTAAGCATAATGGCTACTCCACTAACCAAAATGGGTTCCAAGTGATATAAAGCAGAAAAATTCTCAACTGCGTTAAGATATATTTGACAAAGTAAAATTGAATGCGAATTATTGCTTAAAAAAAAACAAAACAGGGATAATCCAAAACATGACCATTGCGTCCCCCTATCGTTTTAAGGCAAAACAGTATTCATGATTGCTTCGTTTAGGGATCATTTAGTTAGTTATGAATCCCAACAAACATGTACGCACTACATAACATAATGCATAGAAGAATGTATCTTTAGCCATATTTTCATTCAACAATCTCGCGTCATATAAGTTGCAAGGAACACTCTTGCATTTTTTCGTATTTTTGACAGAACTGGTTTGCGTTTGTGGATCTTCACAAGCCCCCCTTCTTAGAACATGGCATGGTTCCCTTTATTAACAACAAATCCCCTCCTGACGATCAAAATGATGCCTTCTGCAAGGTAAATAATCATTGGAGGTTTTTGCCATCGCCTCATCTAATTTCGATCATGTTTGTGTGTTAGTGAGTACGCCGAATTTGTTTGGTTAATGGGTAGTTTATTTAGTGCAAATTAATTAGCAATCATAACGATATCCTTGCTCTACTCACTATTTATGACGGTCTGGCCGAAGTTCTAAGGATCTAGGTGCTTATGGACTTTTTACTCTCGCAAAAAGAAAGAGAATTGCTAAACCTTAGAAACATCTCTAACGTTATTAGTATATATTGCCACACTCAACCAATGTTAATTGTTGTCATTATTACTGTTATCCTTACTATTATTATCATCATTATTATCATTGTTTTTGAAGAAAATGAATGAGGGGGGCGAAGAAATTCAAGAGGGATCTTCTTAGTTGATAATTCCATTTAAATTTACTAAGAAAAATCCTACCGGGTGAAAAGAAAGCTACTTCTCCGAACATCAAAGTAGACGGCGCTATCTCTTCTGACAAACATTGCATTGCCAACGCATTTAACAAGTTTTTCGCATCTGCAGCAAGCAAATTGATGGCCACCTTACGGAAAACTTGTGGTCATAAATAACGTTATTCCGTTACTCCTGCCTGTCAGTATCCGCCGTTTAATTTTCTTGAGATCTCTGGGGAGTTGGTTATGTCTCAACTACGTAGCCTGAAATCTGGGAAGGCCGTGGGTTTGGACCGCATACCGGCTCGCCTGTTAAAAGGTTCTGCGGACATTGTAGCTAAGCCTGTGGCGTTTATTATCAACACCTCGTTGCGTACTGCCCAAGTTCCTAGTGATTGGAAATCCGCACGGGTCATTCCACTTTTTAAGAAAGGAAAGGCTGATGAGATGGACAATTATCGCCCGATTTCCATTTTACCTGTTTTATCTAAGGTTTTAGAACGGGCTGTACATATCCAACTCTACAAATATCTCCAGCAAAACAAGATTTTGAGCCCTTATCAGTGCGGGTTTCGGAAGTATCACTCGACAGAATTCGCTGCTCTTAGTTTTTCTGATAATATTCGAAGGAACATGGATCAAGGTCAATTAACTGGTGCTGTGTTTATTGACCTTCGCAAAGCTTTTGACACTGTGAATCATGCGGTACTTCTGGACAAGCTTTCCAATTTGGGGATTTTGGATAAAGAGCATGGCTGGTTTACGGATTACCTGTCGAACCGCACCCAAGTTGTAGAGTTTCAAGGGGTGACTTCTACTTCAGAAGCCGTCTCTACTGGAGTGCCTCAGGGTTCTATTCTCGGGCCACTATTGTTTATTCTACACATTAATGATTTACAGGAAGTAGTGTCCGATTGCAATATTCTGATGTACGCCGATGACACTGTTCTATACTGTTCATCCTCTCAAGCCTCTGTAATTCAAGACAAGCTGAATGCTGAACTGTCTAAAATTGATGACTGGCTTTCTTTTAATAGTCTGTTTGTAAATGTAACAAAAACTGAAGCTATGCTTTTCGGAACCGCCCCTAGATTATCTGCTGTTAACTCCTTTTCTATTATTTTAAATAACAATGTAATTAAGCGGGTTTTTCATTTTACTTATCTAGGTATAGTTTTTGATGACCGCCTTAGCTGGAATGAGCAAATAAAGCACCTAATTTCGAAGGCGGGAAAACGCATAGGAATGCTCGGCAGGCTTCGTAGAAGCCTTTCTAGAGAGAGTGCAAATGTAGTGTATTGTAGTCTAATTAGGCCTATTTTAGAGTACTGTGTATGTGTGTGGGGCTGTTGCGGGGAAGGTCGTAAACAAGACCTTGAAGCCCTCCAAAACCGGGCTGCTAGGATAGTGGCTAGAACTGTGCGCAGCAAGCAGGCAATGGACGTTCTGAAATGGCCCACGTTGGAGGAGCGCCGACGTAAATCTGTCTTTAAACTCGTTAAGAAATGCCTGCAAGGTCAATGTCCCCAGTATTTTAAACAATATTTTAAACGTAATAATACAATCCATGCGCGTGCTACTAGACAAAGCAACCTCTTACATCCGCCTGCTGTGAGAACTGAGATTGCAAAAAGATCCTTCTATTATTATGGTTGCACTCTTTTTAACGAATTATCTTAATGATATTTCGTGTTATACATCTTTTAATCTTTTACTTGTAAATAGTTCTCTATTTATATTATTTCCTGTTTTAGTGTAATGTTTTAATGTTGTTGCTCAGGGCTCCCATTGATAACAGACAGCTTTTTGCGTCTGAAGGGGCTACCCTGAGCCTTATAAATTAATAAAGGTTTTCACTAAGGCGCTAATTTTAGTGTAGGCACCGATCCCAGAATATGTGTTTTTTATCCTTCTTTTCAGGATGTTTCCTTCCTCCATACTTATCATACAGTCCCAAATGTACTCGTCTCTGCTAATCACTCAACTAAAGGAGGAAACCTAAGTCCTGTTCACAATGGCATCACTGCTTGGATAGAGGTTAGATAATTTTTTGACGAGTCCTTGCTTTCTTCAAAAAGGTCCGTATTAGGAAAAAGTGTGCCCGAAGTCTTGGATACTGCCCGAGGCCGTAGCTCAAGGGTGGTTCTCAAGACAGAGGACACAGTTTTTCCCAATACGGACTGACCTATGCTGATAAATAACACTTTTATCTTATTCTAACACTTAACAAAATGATCGCCAAAAGAACCGGAATGATTTAGGGCTACAACTACGAGTTCAATTACAAGAAAATCCTTCATCAATTAACTTAGCATAACTATTTTTTAGCGAGTAGATGATAAAGAAAACAGAGCTTATTTGAATTAAAGAGAAAGCTTCACCGAAACATTTTTATTTGTGAAGGTAACTTAAAAAGGCTTCCGAGCAAACTTTGAAAAAATTTTTTTTGAATAACTGTTACGATGTGAAACCCATCAACTGCGGAGGAAAAAAGCCCATGTACACTTTTGAATAAACACCAGTCTGGTATGACAAGCACATGCGAGTTAAAGGCCCATTTTCATCTGAGATCCTTTGCAGTCGTTTGTTTTTGTTTTGGAATCGCGCTATTGTTAAATGGCTGACTCTGATAGTCATTCACAAACACTATTAAAAAGGAAAACAAAGATTTGGTGAAGAACACAGTAAACAAATTTGCAGCTAAATATTTGAGACTGAAAAATCATAAATCGAGTCTGTGTATAAAACTTGTACAAAGCTTACTTGATGTTGAAGGAAATTGTTCGGCTTCAACACTAAATAAAGTATAAACAAATAACCAATAATGGCCAAAACTGATTTACTTTACGCATTTCAATTATAGAATAATGACTTGTACAAATGAAATCGCTTACATACATATCTCAGGATCTCAAGTAAAAATCAGTCAAATAATTATTCTCACCTCGAAAAAATCTCCCCGGAGTCTCTAGTTCCATCGTGGGAACAATGCAATAACATTTCTGCAAAAGCACTGTCTGTAGTGTTACCGAAACCTATTGTTGTTTTCCTTGCCCTCCATAAATCATACACAGACTCTCGAAGTCGAATAACCTTTGGCGAGCCGGGCAGACCTGGCCTTCCTCTAGACCGCTTCTTTGGCGGCATCAACTTTTCAAATGACGTTTTTCACGTCATACATGTAAGAATTAAAAACTATTTACTGATATGGATACTACGATAGTTTGTTGTTCGCACATGATTCAAGATGGAACTTTGAAAGCCCTAATTAGTAAGATGGGAGAAGATATCAAAGCGGTTCTGCAACTTCGAGGAAAATAGCGTATTTTTCATATATGAAAATGATTTGGGCGTGCAAGGCATCTCGGTTGAAAAGGGGCCTTTAAATGACCATGCGAGGACTTTCTCGTAAAAGAAAGACAAAAAACAGAAAAACAGTCGGATATCATACGGACGTTTTGTTTATTTTCCACGACGATTAATCTTCGAAGATTTGCCTACGTTCCGTTTTAAAATTTCACAAAGAATGCCATCATTGGATAAAATCTCGCATTCTGATTGGTTAATAAAACGTGGTATTTAGCGTGGAATTGCGAGTTGAAAACGAGGCTAAGTGACTTTGTTTCGCATCTACGTAAGCATAACAACTATCGTCAAACTGTTACAAAGTTTTGTTACCAAGTCAATTTAAAATGTTTTCAAAACAATTATCACTTTTAAAAAGCCATAAACAAAAGGCGTTTTTCAAAGAAAGCGCGAGGTTCTTCCTTTTTTTAACTGAACTTTCAATTCTTGGGGAAGCATGAAAATCCTCTTTCGCTCGCAACAATGCCAAAGCGAGAAAATCTTGTGAACATGGCCCAGAAAAAAACAGTCTCCGAGCTAACAGGTCACACCAACCCCGGGTTCAATGTCAGCGGGAGTTCTAGGTGGGCTGTTCATCTAGGTATCGTTAAACAACCTTCCAGTGAATATTTCCATCAAATTTCAGTCGAATTTAGGTATAACTAGGCATTAGGTGATCACTTGGAAACGATAACCGGTATGCGTTTTCTTGCTTTTTTAAGTCGTTAGTAAGAGCTATACTCGAATAGGCTGCCCCTGTCTGGAGCCCCTACCAAAAAAGGATATCGAATCCTTGAAAAAATACAAAGGAGGGCATCCCGATTGGCGTTAGAGCAAAAGCGTGGAGAAATGAGCTATGAAGACCGCTGCCGCTTATTGAGTTTGCAAAGTTTGGAGAAACGTAGAGAGTTTTTATTTCTGATCCACTGCTATAAGGTAGTTCTGGGAATACATAGTCTTCCTTTTTCTGACTTTTTCGAACTTACTAAATGTAATCGAACTAGAGCCAACATGATTATACGCTTTACGTAAAAGTGGCCATTCTAAATTGCTATAAATTTTCTTTCTTTGTACGGATCGTTAATATGTGGAATAATTTACCTAAAGACATTGTACACGTAGGTTCATTGAATTTATTTCGTAACAGATTAAGGAATTACATGAATATTTATTGAGCAGATTGTAAATAGTTTTCAGTTATCTGTATATAATGTTTTGGTTTACCTTTTCATTTCTTTATTTCGGGGTATCTTTTATATAGGGTTGATCCCTAGATATCTCTTTTTGAGAGATATTTTTGTAATTTTTGATTTTCTTCTCTTGAATAAAGTATTGTAATATTCATTCCAACGATTCAGCTAATGGTAGTTGCCTGCGGTGAATTTCGACAAATGAAAAGATAAAAAGTCTTTGGACTTTTACCTGAAACACTTCTTCGTTTTTAAAACTAAATAAAATATCGATCAATATACGTATTTACACTTCAAGGTACTTACCATATATTAATCGTGACGTTAAACGTTCAGTGCTTTCGCTTACGCACTTCATTTCTTTCAGTTTTGTCACCAGAGGTAAGATGTGTAAATTATTTTCCTTCTCGAGCATATTATTTGGAAATTTGAAAAAAAGATGTTAAAAATAAACGGCTTTTAAATTCTGTGAAATGCCACGATTATCCTCAGAGAGTGTGAAGCTTCTTTAAAAACAGACGTTAAAACAAGCACCATGTTCAAATAAAGATGTCGAAGGTTGAAACGTGTACGACTGACCTTGCTTCCTATAGGGGAATCCTTGTTTACAATATTTGCCTCATTAGCACAAGCAATTCAGTTTCTGATGGAGCTAAAAATAAATCAGTTCTGAATATCGAAAGGTCAAAGTACGATTAACACGGCCAATGAATGCGAGCCTGATGCATTGAATAACTTTTGTGCAACACGGGTTTAAAAACTCAAAATTTTACATAGAATGTATGAGCTCATTAGCGCTTTTGCCACCCAGAAATTTTGCAGTTTTTGATGGACTATTTCTCCTTGAATATTACACCCAAAGAGCTAAAAATTTCACCATGTACTGAGGTTTTCTAGCTCTTTACCTGCTGAAGTCAATTTGTATCTAACATGCTTCCTTCTTTACGCAAAGCCGTATGCCAATGAGAAAAAATATAAACAATGACGTCAGCATGAATCCGCCTATTCGCTAACGCGATGACAGTTCTGACAGTTGACTTCGTAATGACTTTCTGGAGCGCGCACTAAGGATAAAAACAAACAATATTATTGCTGCTTTCATGTTCTCTTATACTTGTTCAGTGATGCGATTCAAGGAAAATTCATGACCTGATTCATGAATTCCGCGTTAAATTGCACTGGAAAACCGATACAACAAAGCTTGAGATTTTGTGCAAGGCGACTTAACGCGAAAGAGATACCGCCCGCTGTGAGCGGGCCGCATGGGAGAATTCTGCCTGCTCTTGGAACCAATCAGATCGCAAGGTTTTTTAGAATACCGCCAGCTAACGAGCTAAGAAAAATTAGATGACAATTATTCACCGGTAGTGAGGTTAATACTCCATTTTTAGAATATACCATTTAAGCCGAAAAACTAGTTTATTTCAGAATATATACTAAAAATCCTCACGCACGATTTTTTGTCTATGATACTTGCTAATCACTTCCGAACTAGTGGATCAGTGCACGCGAAAAGCATTATTTACCTGCGTGGTATATATATCTTATTATCAAAAACTGGATCATTGGATAATGCAATTCGAGACTTTTTATTGACTTAGCCATTATGGTATATCAGCCAATATACCATAATCTAATATCCGTACATTGTAACATCCAGTTTCTTCTTACGAGTAAAGTCGAGAAGATTTGCCTAACATCTTGGGGGCGTTTTTTCTTAATAAAACAATTATTCCACTCGCGCTTGCTGGATATGAGATGATCATAGCCAACTCGGCGCCACGCGCCTCGTTGGCTATCTATCATCTCATATCCAACGCGCGCTCGTGGAATAATTGTTAATTAGACGTCTTGTTGTGTAATATCGCTGAGTATTTTCACGAATCGTGTCGCATTTTGACAAGCCTAAAATACTACATTCGAATGTGCTTAAAAAGGTGAAAGGACTCCTCTTTTAAAAATAACTAATTTAAATTGAAAAGATTGCAAACCCAATTCAAAGAAATTTGGCTTATGTTTGACAACTGACCGGGGTTTCTGAAAATATTAGCTCGCATGAGCTTTCAAACTAACAAAGCGTTTTCTTCTCTAAATCGGAGTCGAGTACTTTAAGTCTTTTGTACCTCTTTGTAGACTTTATCTTAGTTTCTGGAGTGGCCAAGGTCGGTGGATTAGTAAGGCTGCTGATAGAGATGTTGAATTGACCACCATGAATAACAGTACCGGTAAAGAACGAAATTGCTTGCTGGCCATGTTATTATTCTGCGGCCGAACTAGTTGAGTGAACTGCTGTCGAAGAACATTCAGAACCTTGAGACAATTTTTATTTCTCAATATCATGTGCTCTCCCTGTACTTAGCTCACTCAAAGTATGAGACATTTTTACTTGCTGTTTTTCAGGAAAAACTGAATAATTTGTCACGCTTTCAAAGCTTTTGTTTCCCGATAGTTGAATTATGTCCGTCACCGGGATATCGTTGTTTTTCAAAGCCTTAATGGAGCGTCGCTGTCGTTCATTTCTGTTGGTCGTTTCTTTGCGTATAATTTGTAGGCAGCAACGGGATCTTTTTCACTTCCAGGAAACGAAAACATTTTCTGTTTTATTTGTCTGACATCTCGGGATTTTCGCCAGTTCGGGTCTTAGTTTGTCTCTCCGAATACTCTAAAAATTCCTCTCCATTTGTAGTCTGGAGTAGCTGCACGTCACCCCAACACATGTCTCGGTGCTCCTTACAACCGCGAAGACCCAAGTGGATCGTGTTGCCGAACCAAATTGTATTCAGCAGAATCTCAGAAGTCAACGTTCCTAATAATTCTTTGTCATACAGTAACTTTATTTCCTCTTCTGTGAGAGCCACTGAAGCGTTAGGTTTTTTTCCTTTTCCTTTCTTTTTGAGATCCTTTTGTTTTGATTGTAAAGCTTTGCGTGCCTGTTTAAATTTAGCGTCTTTCATAATGCTGAATCCGTAATTCTTCTTCTTTAAATACCGTTCAAAACGGGCCATCAAAGAGCGTAAGGAGCTAGGTTCATAGTCTTCTTTGCTGTCTTTCTTGCGAACCGTAATGATAAACTCACCGATGTATGCATTCAGCTCCCTTGGAGGAATTTCTTTTTGAAGTTTTGACTCGTCCCTTAGCATCAGAAATTCCTTCAGCAAAGCAACATTCTGTTGAGTTTTTCTTTTTTCATGTATTTTTGTTTTCTAAGTCCTCTATAAATTGTTCCACTGAATTAATATCTGCAAACCTTGAAGCCATGATTCTGGAGAAGCGGGAAACGTTGCAAACATTCACTCTCAATTAGTTCGCATGGCCGCCCCAAAAGGCGGGAAAAACCGGTACGATTCTTCATCATCATCATCATCATCATCATCATCATCATCATCATCATCAATCATCATCAATCTTTATTTATACACGAAATCGTATCATTTTACGTGGTCTTCCCAGGAATCGTGTTTAAACTAAACTAAAATGCTCTAAGGAATTATTGGCTATATTATTGAAAATACAAAACTTACATCGTAAATAATAAGGAACTATCAGCTATAATGTTTAAAATACAAAAACTTACATTGCTGGTAATAAAAGTTACAATGGTGTATCAGAAAAATCTTTCCCATGAAATGAAAGTTTAAAAAAATTTAAACTAGGCAGTTTTCTAATCTCTGAGGGAATCCTGTTCCACAGAACAGATCCTCTGTAGTGTAGGCTCCCTTTTGCAGACTCAGTTCTGGGTCTGGGGACATAATAATTTAACTCAGAATTTCTAAGATTGTGTGAATGTACATTTGAGGTGTTGGTAAAGATCCGCCACAGATACGATGGGGAAAGATTATTAAGGATTTTACACATTGTCACAACCAACTGTTTAAGTCTTACATATGCCAGCCTTTCCCAGCCAAGTTCATCCAACAAAACACTTGAGCGAATGTCATAATTAGAAAAGGTGAGAATTCTAGCAGCCCTATTCTGCAGCTTTTGAAGTTTGTTTGCTAGTCTCTTATTGATATTACCCCATACGGCACCATAGTAATTAAAATATGGCATTACCAGTACATTATACATATTAACTCTAGTATCAAGTGGTACAAAATGACTTACACGCCTTAAAATAGCAATGCCAGCGGATATTTTCTTTGAAATGGCATGAATGTGTGGGCGCCAGTTCAAAGATTTATCAATTTGAACTCCAAGGGTTTTATGTTTAATTACTCTTTTTAAGGGTGTATTATTGACTTTGACTGTGAAGTCACTATTAGAGAGGGCCCAAAATAGATCGCTGTGGAATACCACATGTTATTTTACAGATCGAAATCAGATTGAACTCCATCAATGAACGTTTGTTGCTATCGATCAGATAAATAGGACTGGAACCAGTTTAGAGATTGAGAACTGACCCCATAGAGTTTAAGCTTTCCCAGAAGGATAGCATGATCCATCGTATCAAAAGGTTTATTTAAGTCCAGGAATATCTCACCATTTAAGAGACTGTTGTCAGTATTTCATAGCCATTCAATTTTAGCCTCAAGTAAAGCTGTTTCCGTGGAAAACATAGGTCTGAAGCCAGATTGTGATTCTGTCGACAAATTATTATTATTTAAATATTCATATAATTGATTAAAAACCACTCTTTCAATTAATTTACTTACTACAGGCAGAACTGAGATGGGTCTGTAGTTGTTAGGATTAGTCCTGTGGTCTTCCCTAAATATTGGCGAAACTCTAGCTCGCTTCCAAGCATTTGGAAATATTTCAGTGGTAATTGACTGGTTTATTATAAAAGGTAGACTGCGAGTAACTATGGGAGACGCTTCTTTCAGGAAACGCGCCGAGATGTTATTAAGACCACTGGCTTTATTACTCGGTATTTCTGAATCAAATTGAACACCCCCTGGCATGATACTTACGCCAAATTAAAAATGTGTTCTGCGGGGGTAGAAAAACGTCGTAACAGGCTTCCGATTGGTCATACGATATTTTTCACGAGTGAAAAACATCGTATGACCAATGGGATTGCTTTTCTTCAAAGAGAGACGACTTTTATTCAGTGAATTTGTACTGAGTACATCTCAGTACTTATATAGTAAACACTAATAACATAAGTGTTACAGTTTCAAGTATTTCATTGTCATTTCTTTTCTTTTCTACAGTATATCAACAAGACTGGCTTTCGTGTTTGTTTTAAAGAATTGTATGAAAGAAAATACGATCCCCTTTCTATTACCTACACTGTTATGTTAGGTAAGAATTTGAAGCAAATAATACCATCATAAGATAAACAGGCATTATTTCATTACCAATCATCACTGCAAGAGGAATAAAATCGTTTAACCTAACAAATGTTTAAACACGAAAACGCGCTATAAAAGGGCATTAGCTCCTCCCCCTAATTTTTAATTCACCTAAAACAATAAAGATGGCGGACGATGAGAAGAACCGCAACGAACAGTTAGTATTTCTTATACTCGCCAAAAGCAATAAAAAATACCCAGAAATGGTCGAGAAATATAAGTAGAGTTATTTTTCTGTGAGTAGTTTAGTTTGGAGTACAAAATTTCCTCGTTTCATGTGAAAAACTTGCGTTGTTACAGTCAGCTCCTCGATTACACTTTCGTCTAATAAAATTGTAATCTGTGAAGTACTACTTGGAGTTAGATAAAGATATTTCAATTCTAGGGCAAGCTAAGACAGGAAAGGCTCATCAATTCTCGTATACCTTACCTTTCGAGTATTCAAAACGCCCGCCATTTTAAATTTGACCCGCGCACGTCAACGGTGATTGACAAATGAGCCT
This sequence comes from Stylophora pistillata, assembly GCF_964205215.1. NCBI lineage: Eukaryota > Metazoa > Cnidaria > Anthozoa > Scleractinia > Pocilloporidae > Stylophora > Stylophora pistillata. The sequence goes on from NC_142520.1 coordinate 34,594,600, forward strand.
TGGTCTTCCCAGGGAAGACTTGCTTATATAGCGCGCCTTCGTGTTTAATGTTAACGCGTCACCGTAGAAGGTTTACGCATGGGTACTTGATTTTGGTTAATATCTGATCAGAGCAATGGCATGGATGCAACGATGCTGTGGATGATTGCTATTAACTAGTCGTAAGTGTCTATTAGCATTAAGAACTTAAGAGACAGAGAAGATAGTTAGAGTGTGGATTTGGCCACGCTGATAACTGTTATTTTTCATAGTAGAGAAAAAAATTAAGTATTTTTTTCCAACTTAAAGACTGTTTAACGCTCATCATGATATCTTGGTCAAGAAATACTGTTCCTTTAACGTCAAAATCGCTTTCATCAACAAAATTTATCTCCACACAAGCCGCCCAGAAATTTCTTTCACGCAGAATAGCAGTTCAACGTTAGTAAAGGTCAGTGTTATGGGGCTCTCCTATAAGCAAAATATTTATCTTAGAAATTAGCTGCTCATAACGTAATTGGAACAGACGTAACATCGTCTATACGAACCGCTAATTCTTGTTTCATGCTTAAAAACAGATCTTTATTGATGCGCTTAAGCACCTATTTACATTATATACAGGGATATGTCAGCCTGGATGGGACTATTTCAATGGCTACTGTTATTTCACAAGCCTGTTCTGCTCCACGTGGCCAACTGCTGAAACAAAATGTGCTAAAATGGGCTCAAATCTTGTGACAGTCCATAATCAAGAAGAAAATGTCTACATTCAACATCGGCATAATGGCGAGAAATCCTGGATTGGGCTCAATGACCGAAGCGTGGAAGGATCATTCGTGTGGACAAAGAAAGGCACAAGTAATTTTAGTTATTGGGCGCCAAACCAACCCAACAATTATACGGATCAGGACTGTGTACACACTCTTGGTGCAAAGAATGGATACACTTGGAATGACGTATCATGCGATAACTGTTTTAAATTTACTTGTTTTAAAGGTAAACAGCTGACTAGATTTAAACGAAGAGAAAGGCTTTATCTTGAGCCCTGTTATTTTCGTAAGACATCAGCAGACGATTTGATAATTGCTATTTTGTTTATTTTTGTTTGTAACCACACCCAATGGTATGTTTCACCTCACAGATCATCAGGTTTCCATTTTCCATTGAAACAATACGAACTATAATTATTTACTACCCCTAAAAATGATCTGTCTGAAAAAGTGAGTTTAAGCAGCTACATCGGCTATCTTAAGCATTTCTTGGTAATCTGTGGGCAATCCGAGGGAAATCCGAAGGCATTTCGTGGCCAATCCGTGCACAATCCGTGGACAGTCCTTGGTTACTTTATCTTACTCTTTCCCAACCCGCCTAGCCACGTGTAATCAGGGCACGTGTTTTGTCTCCCACAAGCTTTAGCCGTGTGAAAACAAGTTGTAATGATAAATACAGCCAGTTTGGAATACAAGGTTTTAGCGGAACTTTTGTCCTTTTCCAGATATTAACGAGTGCACAGTCAAGTCCCACCGATGTGATGTTAATGCTGCCTGTCAAAATACTGAGGGATCTCACAATTGTATTTGTAATGCTGGTTATGAAGGAGATGGAATAAAATGCTTAGGTAACAAAAAAATAGATGATCATCTTTAACAATGCTTTAAACAACTGAATCTTTAAGTTCATTGGAAAACACCTCATTACCACTGTATGGACTTGTAATTATAAAGCCAAGACATATAAATGAATATACATTATTGTACAGCCACACGGCGTCATTTAGAAACGAACAAAACAGAACGCAACCGAGCTAAGTAACTACTTCTTCCACTACCACTACCGAAAGAAACGACACCGCAACCCCTACGACTACAGCAACTATACCGTACATAAAGGGCATGTCTGAAAACATCTCGCGCATCTTACTACCTTTCAATATCCGCATCGCCCACAAACCTATCACCACACTACGTCAGTTACTAACCAACGTTACAGACAAAGACGAACCGAGGAACAGACAGGGAACGGTTTATAAGATCAATTGTTCCGACTGCCAAGCCTCCTACATCGGTGAGACTGGCAGAAACCTCACAACAAGACTGACTGAACACAGACGGGCGACGAGGAAAGGTGATGTCAGCAATCACATTGCTGAACACCATCGACTTACCAACCACAACATTGACTGGGACTCTGCGCAATGCCTAACCTACAGCACTGACTATTTTCAACGACTGACCCTGGAAAGCTGGTTTACTAACTTAGAACAGACTCCCCTAAACAGATGTCAACAACTATCCGCTCCATACAAACGACTCATTCACGACATAAACATCACAAACGACCGAAAAAGAACGACCTAACTTTACCGACAGATCTAAATAGACCAATCAGGACCAACTTACGTCACTTGAATCTTACAGCCAATAACATCACAGCAAAACCAACCGATCATTTCACACGAACTGGAATAAGAACATTCCACTGACAACAATCATTCACCTGACTCTGATGATGACTTCCGCACAGATTGTGGAAACGTCAGTCACTACCACCGACAACAGTCCTTCTCAGGACTACACTCACCCGGACGATCAGACTACACCTTCACATAACTACTTCTTGTCTATAACGGATACAGACACGGAACTTGTTGTAACCTGGAAGATAATGGCCCGTGCCATACCCAATTCAAACGTGAAAAAACATGCAATCTATGATTTATAGATAAATTCTTCATCATATGCCAGCAATGCGTGGGAACCATGAATAAAAGGAACGAACTGGTGAATGCGTACCGGCACGCAAGCACGTATTTGAAAAGGCATAATTGAACAATCGACATATGAAGACTACGTTAGCTAGATAGTATTCCTTGCACCTTGCACTCTTTTCATATATATATATATATATATGAAAAGAGAGGGCAATACGTGGGAGTTACTGGTTATTTTATCATGCGATAACTGTTTTAAATTTACTTGTTTTAAAGATAAACAGCCGACTAGATTTGAACGAAGAGAAAGGCTTTATCTTGAGCCCTGTTTGCTTCGTAAGACATCAGCAGACGATTTGATAATTGCTATTTTGTTTATAAACCCTAAACTCTACTGAGCCTAAGAAGTTTGGGTACTAGGTGTGAGGTGGGAGGGAGGGGGGGGGGAGAACTATGGTTAAAAGTCCTTGCATTGAAGACTGTCATTTTAATGAATCCTGTGATATCTGTGCAGTGTATCTGATTTTTTTTAAGTAAATATCTTTTGCTTCTAAAGATGTAAACGAGTGCACAACCAAGGCTCATTGGTGCGATGTTAATGCTTTATGTCAAAATACTGAAGGATCTTACAAATGCGTTTGTAAGGCTGGATTTAAAGGAGACGGGAAAAAGTGCGCTGGTAAGAAAATTTTATTATCATCCTATAACCCTTTAGCGCCAAAGTTTTTTTCTTTCTTATTTTTTTTTGGGGGGGAGGGAGGGGGAGGGAGGGGGAGGGAGTAATTTTTGTAACCACACCCAATGGTATGTTTCACCTCACAGATCATTAGGTTTCCATTTTCCATTGAAACGATACGAACCATAATTATTTACCACCCCTAAAATTGATCTGTCTGAAATAGTGAATTTAAGCAGGTACATCGGCTATCTTAAGCATTCCTTGGTAATCTGTGGGCAATCCGAGGGAAATCCGAAGGCAATTCGTGGCCAATCCGTGCACAATCCGTGGACAGTCCTTGGGCAATCCGTGGGCAATCCAATTACAATCTCTGGGCCGTTTGTGGGTAATCTTTGGGAAATCTTTGGGAAATCCGTCGGAAAACAGAGGGCAGTACGTGGGAGTTACTGGTTATTTTATCTTACTCTTTCCCAACCCGCCTAGCCACGTGTAATCAGGGCACGTGTTTTGTCTCCCACAAGCTTTAGCCGTGTGATAACAAGTTGTAATGATAAATACAGCCAGTTTGGAATACAACTTTTAGCGGAATTTTTTGTGCTTTTCAAGATATTAACGTGTGCACAGTCAAGTCTCACCGATGTGATGTTAATGCTGCCTGTCAAAATACTGAGGGATCTCACAAGTGTATTTGTAATGCTGGTTATGAAGGAGATGGAATAAAATGCTTAGGTAACAAAAAAATAGATGATCATCTTTAACAATGCATTAAACAACTGAATCTTTAAGTTCAGTGGAAAACACCTCATTACCACTGTATGGACTTGTAATTATAAAGCCAAGACATAATAATGAATATACATTATTGCACAGCCACACGGCGTCATTTAGAAACGAACAAAACAGAACGCAACCGAGCTAAGTAACTACTTCTTCCACTACCACTACCGAAAGAAACGACACCGCAACCCCTACGACTACAGCAACTATACCGTACATAAAAGGCATGTCTGAAAACATCTCGCGCATCTTACTACCTTTCAATATCCGCGTCGCCCACAAACCTATCACCACACTACGTCAGTTACTAACCAACGTTAAAGACAAAGACGAACCGAGGAACAGACAGGGAACGATTTATAAGATCAATTGTTCCGACAGCCAAGTCTCCTACATCGGTGAGACTGGCAGAAACCTCACAACAAGACTGACTGAACACAGACGGGCGACGAGGAAAGGTGATGTCAGCAATCACATTGCTGAACACCATCGACTTACCAACCACAACATTGGCTGGGACTCTGCGCAATGCCTAACCTACAGCACTGACTATTTTCAACGACTGACCCTGGAAAGCTGGTTTACTAACTTAGAACAGACTCCCCTAAACAGATGTCAACAACTATCCGCTCCATACAAACGACTCATTCACGACATAAACATCACAAACGACCGAAAAAGAACGACCTAACTTTACCGACAGATCGAAACAGACCAATCACGACCGACTTACGTCACTTGAATCTTACAGCCAATAACATCACAGCAAAACCAACCGATCATTTCACACGAACTGGAATAAGAACATTCCACTGACAACAATCATTCACCTGACTCTGATGATGACTTCCGCACAGATTGTGGAAACGTCAGTCATTACCACCGACAACAGTCCTTCTCAGGACTACACTCACCCGGACGATCAGACTACACCTTCAAATAACTACTTCTTGTCTATAACGGATACAAACACGGAACTTGTTGTAACCTGGAAGATAATGGCCCGTGCCATACCCAATTCAAACGTGACAAAACATGCAATCAATGATTTATAGATAAATTCTTCATATGCGAGCAAAGCGCGGGAACCATGAATAAAAGGAACGAACTGGTGAATGCGTACCGGCACGCAA